>NC_081451.1:399456-400308 GCF_007210705.1 Tigriopus californicus
GCGTTTTCTTTGTCATGATCCCCAAAGTTATTAATTCTAATCTTACAGGTTCAAGTCATGTCAATAAGGTTTTTCAGAAATCTAGACCGTGTTATGTTTTTTTACTCCCCATCTACTCCTTTTCCTTTTCACAATCTATGCCCTTGAGTTTTGGCCCAGCATCCTTTCCTGGGAGTTCTCAACCACCTACCTGAAGAGAGACGTGTGAAATAAATAAAGACTGGTTTTAAACTTCGCAATTGACCTTTTGACTTACCCAAAAACCGCTTCCTCCAGGCGGATACTTGTTCTTTTTGTTTTGACAAGATGAGAGGGCTCTTGTTGGAAATCAATCCTCTTTCTCACTCTAGCAAAATAAAAACATCAAGAAGAACTCTGGACAACATTAAAAGGACAAATCTGTTCTTATAAGTACCGCAAGATCAAATAACAGCGTATATTAATAAAAGCCACTTATTTACTCATTAACATGCACAAAACATTCTTTGAAGCTTAAAAAGTAAAGCTGGGTAAAAGAAATTATCTTAGCTAATGAGTTTCATTTTGGATTTTAATTACCTTCATTCTACTAAAAATCAGGCCAGTGACTTCGCCAAAAACGGCATTAAGTCATCAACAGGATCCAAAAGTCCTTTTCACTCTCCTCTCCCTCCTCTTCTTGGGGACAAACAAGCGGAGAAGTACAAGAATATGCTCTAAGGTTCCTGACTTTAGCTCGATATTTTTAATTGATAACTTATTGCTGATCTATTCTAACGCCTATAGGTATACACCACCAACCCTTCAGAGAGACCCTTCAAATTATATTAGGTTATAATTACAAATACTTTCGTCATCCAAATAGGGATAGAT
>NC_081451.1:400344-400428 GCF_007210705.1 Tigriopus californicus
GCGTGTTATCTTTCTGCTACAAGAGAGAAAGAAAAAAAAGGTATTTTTACAGCATGTTCATTTTTGATGGTTTCATGCTCATCT
>NC_081451.1:400464-401470 GCF_007210705.1 Tigriopus californicus
GCTACAAGAGAGAAAGAAAAAAAAGGTATTTTTACAGCATGTTCATTTTTGATGGTTTCATGCTCATCTATTTCGGTGACCGGACAACCCGACCCTGAGGCCAGCCCAACCTACTACAATAACTAAACACAACCTAATGACCCAAAAATCTTGATTATGTTAACAACATTCAATATGCTTGCAAAGATGTTAGTATCAGTAAAGAATTGAATAAAAAATCAAATTTGATGAAAAATTATCAATTGTCAGCTTAATTTCTGCACTGGGTTGAGTTGTCTGCTGAGTCGAGTTGTCCGCTGGGTCGAGTTGTCCCTTGGATCAAATTGTCCTGAAACCATCCAGTTCCCTCAAAACTGGGGTGAAATATTTTAGGGGCCTTATTCATGTTTCTATTTCTCGTTTCTCCACTTGTACCGTATGAGTACTCCTCATTTTGAGATTCTCGCTCGTCATTCTGATGATTATCGTTTGCATTTCTTGTCACCAATTCGTCTTCCAATTCAGCGAATCCAATGAATGACCACCCACCGCTCCATCAAAAGACGTCACGCCACGAGCTTGTCAAAGAAATTCTTGCCTACCTCTCCAGCTTGCTACTTCCTTTCGTTCCCTTGTATCTATTACAATTTCCAGCACCTATTCGAATCTACAAGATACTTAAGGTTAGCCTCTAGAGTCTGGGCTTAAAACAACGGGAAGAAAGGCTTAAGAAAACTCCAAAGGAATTGAAAAGCGTAGCAGCGTCATTGCAGGTTATTTCCTCATGTGATGAAGAGAACGAATTCAACAGATTGATGACATATCAATATACTTTTTTTCAACTTTTTTCCTGTGCTTGAATTCAACAATAGTAATCATTGCATTGAGCAAGTTATTCCTCAATTTAATTTTCCAAATTTACCATCACACTCTCAAGGCAGTACAGTACCACTTGATAGGTTGATCACAAAATCCAGTGGCGCCTCCAAACGAAAGGAAAAACACTTTCAGTTAATTGGAGCATAAC
>NC_081451.1:401506-418111 GCF_007210705.1 Tigriopus californicus
ACGAGTGTATATCTAGTCATTCACATCGTAATGGTGTTCACATATGTGCCAGACGTACAATTTCAGCTACTATCAAATGCCATTTTGACTGCAAATGTATTTGACTTATTCATGTTCAAGATCGTTTGTAGTGGCAAAATTCAAACCCCCATATATCTACAAGATACTTAAGGTTAGCCTCTAGAGTCTGGGCTTAAAACAACGGGAAGAAAGGCTTAAGAAAACTCCAAGGAATTGAAAAGCGTAGCAGCGTCATTGCAGGTTATTTCCTCATGTGATGAAGAGAACGAATTCAACAGATTGATGACATATCAAATACTTTTTTTTCAACTTTTTTCCTGTGCTTGAATTCAACAATAGTATCATTGCATTGAGCAAGTTATTCCTCAATTTAATTTTCCAAATTTACCATCACACTCTCAAGGCAGTACAGTACCACTTGATAGGTTGATCACAAAATCCAGTGGCGCCTCCAAACGAAAGGAAAAACACTTTTAGTTAATTGGAGCAAAACTGCTGCCTGGATTGCGTTTTCTTTGTCATGATCCCCAAAGTTATTAATTCTAATCTTACAGGTTCAAGTCATGTCAATAAGGTTTTTCAGAAATCTAGACCGTGTTATGTTTTTTACTCCCCATCTACTCCTTTTCCTTTTCACAATCTATGCCTTGAGTTTTGGCCAGCATCCTTTCCTGGGAGTTCTCAACCACCTACCTGAAGAGAGACGTGTGAAATAAATAAAGACTGGTTTAAACTTCGCAATTGACCTTTTGACTTACCCAAACACGCTTCCTCCAGGCGGATACTTGTTCTTTTTGTTTTGACAAGTGAGGGCTCTTGTTGGAAATCAATCCTCTTCTCACTCTAGCAAGGAAGAACTCTGGACAACATTAAAAGGACAAATCTGTTCTTATAATACCGCAAGATCAAATAACAGCGTATATTAATAAAAGCCACTTATTTACTCCATTACATGACACAAACATTCTTTGAAGCTTGAAAAGTAAAGCTGGGTAAAAGAAATTATCTTAGCTAATGAGTTTCATTTTGGATTTTAATTACCTTCATTCTACTAAAAATCAGGCCAGTGACTTCGCCAAAAACGGCATTAAGTCATCAATAGGATCCAAAAGTCCTTCCACTCTCCTCTCCCTCCTCTTCTTGGGGACAAACAAACGGAGAAGTACAAGAATATGCTCTAAGGTGCCTGACTTTAGCTCGATATTTTTTGTTGATAACTTATTGCTGATCTATTCTAACGCCGTATATACACCACCAACCCTTCCGAGAGACCTTTCAAATTCTATTAGGTTATAATTACAAATACTTTCGTCATCCAAATAGGGATAAATTGAGAGCTATATATCGTATATTTGTAGCATACCAGTCTTTTGCCTTTAGATTGTGCTAAAGAAGCTAACGGTGTCTTTAGAAAAAGTGAGGTTTTAAAGTTAGGTACCAAAAACTTGTGAAACTATGCTTTTACTGGTTCTATTTGTTGGATATGATGATTGAAAGAGAGTCAATCAATTATACATTATACAATCTTCCGTAAAATGATCATTTGCATGTCATAACTTTTCGGAATTTTGCCAATAGAGAATTTAAAGCATCTCCCAGAGGAGTTGATGGTTTATTCATTGTGTCACAGAACTTGGTCTATAGATTGTTGATTTAATTGATAAAATCTGGCATCTTAGAGGCTATTCTCGTATTTCTCTGTTTGTTTGTCCGCACCTGGACGAAGCAGAGGGCGCTCCCCCGCTGAAAAAAAGGGTTATTCACTGTCTTTTTTCCATTCCAGATTGCCTTGGGTCACTCCCAGCTTGACTGTTAGATAGCAGGGCTAATCATGGAGTACGTCACAACCGTACTCCATGGGCTAATCCACCGAGGTAAGGCGCTACCTGTGACCAGGTTAACGTGATGTTTGTTTCTCCCGTTACAATTAATAAAATCATCATCTTATGCACGTGAAATGTTTGCTTGAATATTAGTATCATCTTTTGAATTGTTCCTTTGAAACCCTTATCCACAATTTGACTTTGGTTTTACCGACGTTGTGGTTGTTGCATACTTAGACAGTGGCGATCTTTTAAGAAATCCATGGAATTTGCCCCAATGCATGAATTTTATTATGCAAGCATTGCACCCCTACTCAAGCCTCAACACATGCAATTGCCAAAATGGCACACAGGCCTTATTTCTTGATGTCAGCTGACGTAGAATGTTTGTCGACTTGTCATTCGGTTACTATTAAGGACTACAACGGGGAGCAGACCAGGGTTAATGATGGGGCCAAATCAAATTTCAGATTTAAGGTTGCCAGAAAACACCAGTTGATTCAAAAGTAACGTAAATAATTTAAGTTTGAGTAAAAAAGCAGTGCTGGTTTGGCGGAGGAAAAATCAGGGTTGCTTTTTGAGGCTAACTAACGGGTTTACGACATTCCACCACTGATGCCATATGCTATTGAAAATGTAAATTGGCAGCCCTAGTTGCAACCTCCCGTGATTATTAGCTTTGTTCCCATCAGTAGCCAGGATCCACACCGTGACACAAAAATTGGTTCCTGCTATTTTTTCATCATAATTCCAAGTGCAAGCGAGTAACAAAGAATGCTTATCTTGACAAGCTGGACATGCCAGTCCTATTCAAGTCCCTCACCTTTTATCAAAAAATGACATCCAACCACTTGTAGATTTATTTACAGCAGGTTGGAATTTTTGCAAGGAATTAGACATCGACAGGCTAACAAAAATGAGGTTGTGGAAAAATTAAATCAGAAATATGCTGTAACAATTGATTTACATTTAGTCCAAATAGGACATACTGCCTGGACGGCAATAGCTGACGACTATTTTTTTGTTAATAATGATATCTTTATTGCAACTCTTGGTCATGTCATGGCGTGAAAATATAATTAACGGGTTTTTTGATTTCCATCCCTTTAAGTATCTAAATTGGATCGTTAGCAAGAGGACCAGAGCCAAACGGAACGAACGTATGTGTCAGGGTGTAAAAGCCAGATGCCGCATTACTTCTTCTTTCAAATCTGCCTTTTTCAATTTCGCAACGATTCTATGCTTTAGTTTTCGAACCAAAATTAGAATGAATGGGCCAACCATACAACTGGACATTCCTTCATTTCTGAATCCCCTGCAAAATTAAAGCAATTGAACGGTTGAAAAAGAACCATCTTCGACGGTTCCAATTTGTTCTACTTTTTGTTCTCATCAAACCCGGAACACTGAGTCGTTAAAAACTCATTTACGTACACTTTGACACAGTATTTACCCGTTGCATTAATAAATATTACAATTGCACCCTTATTTTTTGCCTTTTTACATATTCCTTCTTGGTATAGTGGGAATTTGCAACAGAAAAACGCACTCTTTGAAGCGCTATCCTATTCTCCTGTTGTGTGAACAGCTATTTTTCCGGACCTTAAACTCTATTTGAAAGAATTGGCCATGTGAGTTAAGCAGAATTTAAGGGAAGCATCCTGATTTTGAGTGTTCAGTGGAGGGAAAATTTTAACAAACATCACAACCAATTTGCACCAAGCACATACCGAGTTGGGTTCCAGGGTAACTCGACACACTGGAAAACACGACACAACGGAAATCTCTTCACAACGGCAAACTCGACACAACGAAAAATTCGACAAAACGGAAATCTCGACACAATGAAAAATGTTATGCATTGGTAAACTAAAAACATTAGAAAGCTCGACATGATACAACGTATCAAAACATGTGACAGATCGGAAAAACATTGAAAAATGAAAGTTTAGGTAATTAACCCTGCTTCAGATCCAAACACTTCTACTTAAAAAAATTGGCCCTATTGGAAAACTTATAGGTCAAGCCATCAAAATAAATCATTAACATGTTTGAAACTATCAAATTTCATATTGTTTTAGGTTTCTGGTGTGTAGAGTTTTCCAATGCATATAATGTTTCAATATGGCCAGTTTTCTGATGTGTCATTACTTCAGCCTTAATTAAAGGTTTCCTCAAGACAGACAACTTGTCAAAAAGCAGCTCCATTTTTAGTGAAGAGACACCCTAATTTGCTGATTTTTTGCTTTATTCCCGCGTTTGTCTGTTGGGTCATTTTAACAACTATTCAGTAAAAGAAACTAACATGAATTAAAGAGTTTGCTATGGTTGCATTCTTATCTACATGTTTGCATTTTCTGCTCCATGTTAAGGTCTACGGCATTTTTGCCATTATCAATGGCATAAATTTGCTGAACAGCCTCGGATACAAGAAAGTTACCCAATCGTCTGCATTTTGCAATCACGCATCTACAAAATATGAAGTGCAGCAATGCTTACGAATTAAGATCAATTGACACATTCTCTACTTTTTTTGGAACATACATGATCAAATAGGAGGCGGACACTAGATAATAAGGTGATACAAATGGCCCATCGCTCAATGCGATTTATTCATTTATTATTTGACTGCATTGAAATTGGATCAATATGAAATTGAAATCCGGTTTAAGTTCTTGGAGGCATTTCCTGACCACCGTAGATACATAACATAGATTTAAGAAATTCGCGGCTCGAGAGAGAGCTGTCATGATAATGGAAAAAAAAGTTTTTGACACTTGCTGTACGTAAATGGTGGCACGTTTTTTACCTATTCCTGCACCTGGAGGTTTTTCATTGAATAATCTAAAAAATCCAAGTGGTGGGTTGAGTCAAGAACGAATCAAAGTGTTCAAAACAAACAAAAACAAAAAAGGAAGTGTGTCCACACTATTGACTCTTTAAGCACAAATTTTGGGAGTTCATTGGGGTATTTTGCAAAACAGGAACCGCTCCAAAAAAAGATACAATGCGCAATATGACCCAAAAATTTTTCTAAGGTTATAGAAAGTCTTTTGCAACAATAGAAAATTCCAATGAAGGAAAATTAAGTCCAATCAGTTTTTTCAGCCTAAAAGTACTTTTAAGCATGTTCATGAGTAAAGTTGCGACAGATTATTAAATTGCAATGCTACATGAACCATTCGTTTAATGAGTAACTGAATTCGAGCTCTAATTGAATCTCTTATCAAAGAACTTCCACGAAAAGCCTCAAAAATACGAGTGATCTCTCAAAATTTGATGGTGACGTCAGCTTCCTTTCTTGCTTTAATGTCCCATATAATCACTATCAATCCGGAATGACCAGTAGCTCTTCAGCGTCTCGTTTTAGTTCATCAACAGTCCAGATTACAGAAGTTGTTGCCACTGGTGGGTTCTTGATTCCGAAATTTGTTGGATCCTTCGGCCAACTTGATTCCGAAATTTGTTGGATCCTTCGGCCAACCTTGAAATCGACCCGTATATTTTGCGACAAGAAGTACTTTCTTGCAATCTGAAAAGACTCAAATAACCCTGCTTTCTAACCAAAGAAGTGGATTTACACAAAATGGTCGCCTTCAAGTAAAAGGACATTACATCAATGAAGAAAAAAATCCAAGCAAATCCAGCTTGGATTTGCCGAAATTAACTCAAATATCATGGGATATGGAATGAGAATATCGATCATCGAGGAAGGCAGTCGTTCCTCGTTCAGAGAAGTACGCTTCCATGAACACGATGATTTCTTTCTTGTATATGTATGCATTGGTCACGGACTTTCCGTCCCGAAGCAAAAGTCCGATGTAGCTTCTTTCTCACGACTTATTGACATTTTCCCGTAAAAGATCGCTGAGAACACGGTGAAAATGTCGAGCAGTAGTTCATTGTGTTGTTATTCTTTCGGTCCATGTTTTCTTAGGAAAGCAGTGTCCAGACACAAGGTCATATGTTGTGTCCGAATGTTGCAAGAGTATAGTACTTCAAGAAGCTGTCAGTAGTACTACACACTAGAGTTCTAGGGAGAGACTTGTTACTTCAAACAAGACATTTGAGGCATTTCTTTGAACACATTTGGGCAACTCGGCAGCAGGGTGCATGGCCAAGCTATCTCCGTTCCATTGATCAGTGCCAAACAAACCAGTCAAACAAGCAACCAACCCACTGACTCCCAGAATTTGGAACTGAATTTTGTGCACTATTTCTATCTGCTCTTGATATTGAACCATGAAACAGGAATGGGATGAAAATGGTTACTCAGTTCGAAAAGGTGCCTATTTTACTGATTGATCAAGCTTTGATTCTAAATTCATACTCTACAACTATCAGATACACAAAAACATGAGCTTCTTGCTAAACTTGGCTCAGGGATTGATACTCTCAGTGGCTTTAAGTAGACAAAAAAAAATGAGCTCATTTCACGCAACCTCTGCATTATTGCGAGGTTGGTCTTCATAAGAGAATGACTGTTTTATCAATGAGTCAATAGCTTTACCTCCTATATATTCAAAAGAAGCAACTGCTATTTCTTATTTTTTGCATCAATAGACCCTTGGGCCATTCATTACAGAGATCATTACATATAACATCCATATTGTTATTGTAATTAGAGTTTGAAATCATATTGATTGTTACCATAAATAATTGCGGAAAAGCTAGGAATCCAGCAATCAGATGTTTCAATAATTATTAAGTCACGGTAGATTCAGATTTATCAAAGAGAAAATGTGCATTGATGAATTAGATATCATATGATTACAAAGTTGAGCAATGATTCAAAATTTCACCAAGAAAGAGTGGAGAAAACATGGACCTGTCTAGCCAGCTATTGATCTTTAGCTCAGGACTAGTTTGAACTTTTTGTCATTAAAAGATATCTTGTATAAAATCATATGAATGCTCTGCTTTGCTTACATTTATTAGATGCAATAATTATTAAGAGTTATTAAGAATAAGAAGAGTTAGGTACGGCTACAAAATATATCACCCATGGTCAAGAAGCACTACTGCTGAGTAGGAAAGGTAATTCTTGCTCTTCCTTGTCTTCTCTAATCATTGACGACATGCTTGAGTGAGAATGGATGGCCCATCATCATTCCGATCGCCAAATCACAACAATGGACAAAGACTTCTAGGTATTCAGTGAATTGTACTAAACTCAACAGTCTCCTAACATTATGGTGCATTGAGCTCACATGAGACAATATCGCAGGTACTATTAGTGCATGAGTCAGTTCAAGACAGAATATAATTTTGCACACATCATCAGAATGAGTGATTGTTATCATTGCCTTCTTGAAATTCCAACTCCAGCAAGTAGGGATATGGGGAACAACTCCAGGAATGCCTTACTTCAATAAAGTAAGTACATTTAAAAGACATATAAAACAAAAAAAAGATCCATTCAAAACTTGCTGGAACTGAATCATATTCTTAGAACACAGTTTTCCTGTCACAAAGAATTGTCTCCCGTCACAATGGTGTTCCATGGGTGTTTGAAAAGGGGGATCAAAATTTAGGAATGATATTTAACACTCAATTAAGTTCCCAGCCTCTCCAGAATGATCAAGTGATGTGATTCAATAAGTAATCACCAGAAATTGCAACCCAGGGTTACAAGCTTACATTTTCAATTGTGTTTGACATAGCTTATTATGGCAACTGCAAACTTGCTCTTCAGACTTAAATTTCAACCTTGATTATTTTATATCAAACCAGGGTCGCTTCTCTGGCTCAAAACTATCTTTTTACCTTACAAATGGATTAGGAGAATCATTATGTATATTTGATACTTGCCAAGTTATCTGCCAGCCCCCTTTTTGCAAAATGTATTTCTTTTTCTTCTTTTTTTTGGCTGGAAACTAGGAGCTCCTAGAGTTCAATGTTTCATCCTTTTTTTAAAGCACATTTTGCTAAGTCAAAGGCTAAAGATGATGTTACTAACGTTAAACCTTGACAAAGGGCAATGGGTGATTAATCCTCCAATGCCTTTTAAACCTAGTCTGATCAAGGCTCAATGGAAGACATTCTGTATATTGTTAATTATTTACCTCATTTAAGGGCACATAATGAATAACAAGATTAGGTTTAACTAAAGAGGAAAAAGCATAAAGCAAGGCATACCAAAATAAAATATCCATAAGTTCAAAGCATTTTTGAAAATTATTATGCGAGATAATTTTGAAATATGATCAACTAATGTACTAGTTTTGTGCCTGCTAAGTGCAAAAATATACGAATTCTCAAATTTACTGGAGAAAATGATGATTTATTTTTTTGCTTGAATTTCTTCCTTGAAGTGTTCGTTTTCAATGTTGATTAAGGTTTCATATCAAGTGTTTATCGCAATACTTAAGTCCACATAAAAATGTCCGCATGATTGTGGACGAAATGTTAAACAAGTAAATAGATATGACCTGTATTGATATCCAAGGAGAAAATCAGAATGGTCGAACAGGAAATGATTGACGTAATGAAGGCATTGAAGTTGATACACATAATTGTACATCACTTACTCCCAAGCGTTAAATACATATCTCAAGCGCGGAATGACTCAAATTGTCCAAGGAAACTTTTTCCGCATGTCTTAATGAGTTCTAAAGTTTGCTGCACTTGCCATTTGGATTTTGTTTCCATCTAATCGTCTTCGAGCCGAACCCTGTGGTCCAGTTTTGATACTGCATCAAGTCTGAGAGGTTAGCTTATTTGTTCTGTAAGAAAATTTGAGCTGAGAGAGGAAATTGCTGATGACCAGACAACCCATCCACCCACCAACTCACCCCCCTCAGGATCCAAATAAAAGAGTTTAAGGCCGCGGTCAAGACCAGAGGTGTTCCATTCAAATGCTAATGATGAAAAGAGCCTATCCCAAGATCCATGAACCATAACCTGCAGGCCGATTTTTTTCATATCCGAGTACACTGCGCACTTCAATTCTTCTCTGCGGACTTCCTCAACGCTACTAGCAGTTTGGGAATTCAGTTCAAGAGCTTCAAGATGCTAAAGTTATCAGAGTGGATTGACACAGACCTTCATTTGATCCTTCTTTGGGCAAATCTAAGTTGGTCACGCGATTGATTAATGGATAATTGGGATCAATGGTATTGCTTAGAAATTGCCCAACTTCTTGGGAATGAGATCCTTCTAGATTTGGGCTCACCAGAGTGTACAAATGTTCACAAGATGTGAACTCCTAACTTGTTCATGATGGTCTTCCGATTTTAACAAATGTCCTAGTGTGTCTTTTTGAAGGTATTAAGTCTAAATTCAACCTTCAAATGCCTTGTTGAGCCATACAGCTACTAAAGGAGAATGATGAAAATCTTTACGTTACAAATATTATTCATGAATTGAAATTCCCTCAAGATCTTATCCTTTAATTGGGATGGTGGGATTGCTTTTGCTGCCAGCCATGCCATCAATTTGTTTAAGTTATCTTCCAACTATTAAAGTTGTGACTCAGATGTGGATTCCAATTTAAAAATCCAGCCCGGTTTATTGAGATAAAAGGACGACTTAGTTCAAATTAGAATGACTTTCTGAAACAGGCTTTGCATTTCTAGGCATCGTTTCCAAGCAATTATTTCAGATCTCGCTTCCAAATTTAGAAGATGGAAAGCAATCAGGGTCTATGTTGCCTAGGGTACGAAATGGATTGTTAACAATGCGTCACGGAGAACAAGAAACGTTCTGGTACTTGTTTCAAAATACCTGATCTGAACGAGAATTCATCTACCCCCGTGAGACCTCTAAAAAGCTTTTCAAACATAAGGTTCGATATATCGCACGTTTAAGTCCAGAGACAGTAGTATCACGATGCTAACTCTGTACAAGTCGATAGTTCAACCTCATCTTGTGAATATGCTTCACCCATTTGGGCTCCAAGTTCAGCAGGTTTGCGAGAAGGTCGAACAAGTCCAAGAATGTTTTACTATAAACATCGAATGTATGAGAGAGATCTCGTACAGTCAATTTCATTGAGCGGGGGGAGCGCCCTCTACTTTGTCTAAGTGCGGACTCCCAAACGAAAAACCACAGAATAGACTCCCAAATGTTAGAATTTATCACAAGAATATTAAATGAATTATATATTAACTAAGTACTGTGACACAATGAATAAGCCATCAACTCTTCTGGGAGACGATTCAAATTCCGAACAATCACGATATGTAGATAATAATTTCACAGAAGGTTGTATACTGTTTGATTGATAATGCGTTAGCACTTTTGCAATCATCATTTCCTTCAAATAGTATAAGGAAAAGCATAGTTTCACAAGTTTTTGGAATCAACTTTAAAACCTCACTTTTTCTTAAGTTACCGTTAGATATTTTTTAGAGCAAAATCTAATGGAAAAAAGATGAAGGTGAAGTGTTACTGGTATGCTGAAAATACAGAATACATAGCTTTATCCCTTCATGCCTAGTTGGATGTCAAAAGAGTTCGTAATTACAACCTTATAAAATTTGAAGGGTCTCTCAGAAGGGTTGGTGGTGGATCTATGGTGTTAGAATAGATTAGCAGTAAGTTGTTCAGCAAAAAATATCACGTTAAAGTCAGGTATCTTAGAGTGTATTCTAGTATCCCTCCCTTTGTTTGTCCACAACGAAATGAGGGAGAGGAGAAGGAAAAGGAAAAGGACTTTTGTGATAGGTTAACTCTAGTGATCCTAAATCCTGGGTTGAGACAAAGCTCATAGATGCTTTTGAAGATGTACAGTATCAGATACCTTTCGTACCTTCTCTGAACACTGGACAGTCCCAAGAACCATTTTAGTCTCTCCCAATACGAGAGGTCTCTCATTCCTGTGATGTTCCTAGTTGTAATATCGACGTAATTATTACTCAAAGACGATGTATGTAGAGAAGTGTATTTCACATGAGGATCCAAGCTTGAGTCAGTATTACCATCATCAGCTAGGTGGTAGCTGAAAACCATGCGTGAGGGAAGTACCATAATCATAAAAAATACTCCACTAGTGAAACATCTTTGGACTTTTTCTACCTTCTCGCAAACCTGTTGGGCTCATTGGAGCCCAAATGGGTGAGGCATATTCAAGATGTGGCTGGACAATCGACTCGTACTGAGTTAGCATCGTGATGCTATCTCTGGACTTAAACGTGCGATAGATATCCAACCCACATTTGAAGGGCTTTGCCCACCTTCAACTGGATATGCTCATCGAACTTTCCATTGCTTTGGAGGACTACACCTAAATCTTTCATAGATGAGACCTACTCAATATCTTTAAACCCACTATCTACGAATTGAGTATTCACAGGAGTTGACCCGAACGTCATTGAGCGGAATTCCATTCCGTTCAAGGCCACATTAATCTCAGTAACCCATAATTGTGATGTCTAAAGAGCCAATCGCGGATCAACTAACGTAACTCTTTGACCGGGATATGACGTTTCCCTTTTAGATTATGGACATGTTCGTACAACAGGGAACCCGCTTAATCATGTCACGAAACCTATCTACAAAAGCAAAGCTTCCCTTTCCGGCCAGCCAGTCGGAGAGATACAGGGTGGAAAGAAATTAAGGGCCGCTCTTTGTCGTTTCTGAAAATCCTACCACCTAACTCAAAGAATGATTTGGTCAGATTGAATCTCCAGTTTTCATTAAAAAGGATTATTGAAAAACCTAACACCATACCACGAATGATCCGATTTCACTCCAAAGGAGATTGGTAACCTTCTGATGTTTGGCCACCTAAAGATTGAGTCTTGAAAATCCAGATTTCGGTCGTCGGCCCAGTCTGTTCAAAAAGGATTTATGGCATTTCCATGAGGGTCTCCACTTTCCAATGGTTTGAGGATGAACACTGAAAGGCTCACCAACGTTCCTTTGTCTTTACTGGCCTTCAGGATGCCCTTAGCCTTGGTTCTGACCTTCAGACTGCGCTCACTTGAATTTTCAGACATTGTTTTGACGGCACTTTATCAGAGGGTTACCCATCGCCTCCAGGATATCGTTAGACCATTTGTAATATGTCACTAGGTACTTAACAGTTCCTCTTAATGAATGCTTGTGGTTTAATGTCAAAAAAATCTTTGAGGAGGGAGAAATGTTATGAAAAACAGCCATGGAGGCCCTTAATTTCTTTACACCCTGTAACCTCATGCGAATCAATAGTTGCGGTTCATTTTCTCTAGACTACTAAATCAAGGAGAGAACTATAAGGTTAGATTATTATGCTCAATCATTAACGAGAGAGTTTAGGGGAGTCGCAACACCCAAGAGTATATTTTTCTAGGTCCTTTGCAAGGCCAGTGCAATCTTGGCCATTCCTACCAGAAATTAACTTTGTATCGTGAGCATAAGAAGAGAGACTGGCAGTAACACTAAGCTTTTGAAGTGGGGCAACGAATATCATAAACAGGAGGGGCCATAAGATGAAGCCCTGGGGAACACCTGACTTGACATCATGTTTGTTACTAAGGGATCCCTCGACCTTGGCAATTTGCTTCTATCATGAATGAAGCTTCTTATCCACTTGAGAACCTTTTTTTTCTTTTTTTTATTCTTTTGGATTGCCATTTATTTCAGGTACTGAAGGGGGAAATCAAACTAGAATAGAAAGGAGAAAAGGTCCGATGTGATGGTTTCATCAGAGATCTATAGATCCGGCATCCAGGGATCAGCAAGACACCGAGGTGTGTGTGAATGCTGTCCCCTTTGGGATCGAAAATGATTCAACTTATGAGATAAAATACTGGGAAAAAAGCAGAGCCAAGGAAGAAAATGTCTCCATTTTGTTTTGAAAGTAAGAAAAATGACAGTACGCAATGACAAGCAGTACACACAAGGGAGCGTGAGGAAACAAAAATTGGCTCAGGGAGTATTCATAGAGGGGTAGAAAAAAAATGAAAACCGCATTCCGTCTTCAAGACCCATCGTATTGGACATTTGCCTTCAGTCTTTTCTTGAAAACCTTGTTGGTGCATTTATAATCCGGGATATCTGAGTAATAAAAGAGGTGTGGGAAAGCATACCCAGGGAGAGTTTTCATCCACTTTCGACTACACTTTGGCTCATAAAGCCATAAACCACGCCTATTGTGAAGAGAGTCGACCCTTTCGATCCTATATTTATCCGCTTCCCTTACACCCTCCCCCAACATCAGTACTTTTTGTACATGGCTTAAAATCTTGATCTATCTCAGATCTTCTTGTTTGAGCACCTTGAATTTGTCGAATAAAGGGCTCGTGTGTTCCCTCCAATGGGCTTTTGCAATCTAACGCACAGCTCTCTACTGAATTTTGACTAACTTGTCCATTGTCTTCGCTTCTCCAAAGAATTTCAGGCCGTAATCAAATACACTTTGGACAAGTGAATTGTACATTGGCAGCTTCATTTTTGTTGGAAGATGTTTTCCATGGTGGCTAAAGTTAAATAAAGTTCGCTTTAATCTATTTTCTACATTGGTGATATGGAATGTCCAAGACAATTCATCGTCTAGCCAAAGCCCGAGGAATTTTGTGGCTTTTTCAGGAAACCGTTTGCCAATTCTCTCGAAATTGTTGCCCCCCACCACCCAGATTGAAGATGGATCTCTACTTCGTGCGATTATATACTAGAAAACTACTTTTCGCGACATTTAATGTAAGTCCGTTTCTGTTAAACTAGAGATGGAGTTCCTCCAACCACTCATTAGCCTCCCGTTCGACCTCTCTTCATTGTCTCCAAAATGCTGTAGCGTCGTGTAATCGGCATACATGGTAAAATGAAAGCCAGTACAATTCGACATAACGTTAACATAAACCAAGAAAAGCAACAGATCTAAAATGCTCCCTGCGGGTACACCGCATTTGAGGCCTTGAGGCCTTGACAAAATGCTACCAATTTGTATTAGTTGTGAGCGATTTGATAAGTAGTCTTTAAACCATTGAAGAGTCTTATTCTTGACCCCATAGGCTTGCAGTTTGAGTAATAATACCTCGTGATCCACGCACTCAAAAGCTTTTTTTATTTTATCAAGAAATATGGAGAGTCCGAACTTAAAATGTCTATGCTTTAACCTTGCCTTAGATCCCAATGTCATGAAGTCTATTCAACAAAATTCCAGGATCTACGTTATCAAAGGCCTTGGCAAAATCAAGATAGACAACATTGACTGACTCATGCCTTTTCAGTCCCTCAATAACCTGCTCTAAATGCTCAATCAGTTGGGTAGCCGTGTTAAAATGTGCTCGGAACCCATGCCGTCTAGGAGGAAGGACTTCATTGACTTCAAGAAATTCAAGAAATTTGAACTTCATGATCTTCTCAAACACCTTCGCAATATTCGAAGTGAGAGAAATCGGCCAGTAATTACTGAGGAGCCACTTATCTCATCCTTTAAAATTGGAACAATATGAGCTAGCTTCCTGTTTCAAAATTGAAACCAGGTCTAGTTCTTCTAACCTTTCTGCACTTTGGGGCCAGTGTTGGTCTTTGAACTTGAACCAGATGTCAAAAAGAGCCTACATTTATTTCGTCAAGTCGAATTCCCGTTCATCCCAAGCGCGAGTCGGTTTTTAATTTGAGGTTTGGTTGGAAAGCCAGTTTTATGTTTCGGAATAGCACTTTACTTTGAGATTGGACACCATTTGATGGGTTTTGAACGGGAAAATCAGCTATTTAGCTTGGATCTCATAGAGCAGGGACTCTAAAGAAAACTCTGCTTTCGTGTCCTTGCATAGAGTTATGAAGTTGAAAGGTTAGATGATTCCTTTTTTTTCTTACCGTGGGGAGATGAAATAGTGCTCTATGAATTGTGTCACAGGGCCGTTGGGACACAACTATGCGGCTTGGACTAGCTTGAGCTGTTACATGTATTTTTTTTTTCCTTTTTTAGTACTACCCTGGCCTTACCATGAATGTAATCGTTTTAAATCAAAAATAAACTCTTCGGCACACTTTTCATTCAAAAAGGTATTTATTACTTGCCTAAAAAAGTTATGAGCGTCAAGTACGTGTTAAATAGATGGAATTGTTTGACTTTGTGTCTCCAATAGTACGACCTACAGAGAAGTCGGCCAGTAGATTCGACGACTTGAACTTAAAATGCAGATGTCTGGCCAATGGGTAAGTAATTGATATTTTTTGAAAGAAACTTGTGCCAAAGAGTATATTTTTGGATTTGAAACTATGACATTCATGTTTAAGGCCATGGTGGTGCTTAAAAAGGTAAAGATACATGTAATGGCTCAAGATAGTCCAAGCCGCCTAAGAGTGCCCGAGAATCATCTAACATTTAAAGATCATTCATGAATGAAAGCCGAAGATCAGCAACGAGATTTTTTTTCAAAAAAAAATATTTATTGCGAGGAGCAAGTCTCATTGGATATACCTAAAAGGTACATAATTGTTAATAAAAAGAGCTTCCCACATGGCGATTTGCGGCCCATTCTGGCTTCAACATTCTAAAGCAGCCTTGGTTCTAAGACCAAAAGAGGCAGGGTCACGTGTTGTCACTCTGCTGAGCGGTTTTGAGTTTGTTCGCTTATCCTATTTCGCGCTTGATGGGACCCCTAACCGAGTTGACTGAAGCTAAAAAGTTTACTATCTGGATCGAAACACAGCAGTGACATCACTATCAAAAACTCAAGGTGATAAGTAAGACCTCCCAACGTCCTACAACTATCTTTTTTCACATACTTTTCTTCGGCAAAAGAACACGAGAAGGACGCGAACACATTTTTGAAAAGACCGCAATCGTGTGTTCCTGATATATTTTTTGGTTTTGTTTTCAGGATCGCTGTCTGGCCTACTTTTGTATCTCACAAAAGATAGCGATTGGTGAGTTTTCCCTAACCACCACTTATAAATTAAGTACGTTCGTTTTCCTTCAAAGCTTCTTTCCAACAAGACTAGCGCGATTCTTCAGCTTATTATTGGCTTGTCAAACTGTGGCTTTTTCCAGAATTTCGCAATGGGTTAAAAATCACCAGACGAAACCTCGTCGACGTCGGTTTCTATATTCTTTGCTCTCATTTACTGGTGGTCGTAAACCTGACAATCTGTCGTTGAACCTTGAGTGGCAATCTCCGTGTATCACGGAGCCTAAATGCTGCTTTCTTCAGTTTGAGGTATAGTCATGATTATATTATAGTCATAGTCATGATTTTCGACAAATTTATCTTGAAGTTTTAATGGCGGATAAGGCAATAAGTATTTTGATATTGAGCCAAGATATTATTACAATGAGATAACTACACCAAAACTGACATGTTTTGTATTTAGTAACATAAGTCATTAGATAGTTGAAAATTCTATTGGATCAGGGTGCAAGTTGGCTGTGATATTTGTCTGAATTCTCCCTTCACCAAATGTACAAAATCAGGGTGCCACACAACATTTGTCAGTCAATTTCCCTCACTCACTTCACATTGCTAATAACTTGGCATAACAAGGAATTGAAAAAATCATTTATGTTTGAGGTGAGCGCGAATTGTTTTTATTCCAAATAAAAACTTGCCCTTCGCATGTTAATTCAAATATTTTGGTGGGTTAATGAGTGGAAATTGGTATTAAGGACACGTCAACATTGTTTCTTGAGGTGCCNGAAGCGATACTGGAAGCTGAAGGGCAACGGATCCGCGATCACCTCTGCCGCGGAAATGACATCCTCAATGTAAAACGCCAAAATGCTCATGAAGGACTGGCAGTAACGGCCGCAATAAGAAGAGGACTGTGACCTTGTTGGACAGAGTCAAGGCCAAAATAACCGTGGATTTGACACAGCTCACGCATAGGATAC
>NC_081451.1:418142-425847 GCF_007210705.1 Tigriopus californicus
AGGAACGCATATCCACACAAAATTCATCAATTCATTAACAACACCACCCTACCCTCTAACATAGACCAACCTTCTATTTTAGGCTAAAAACGACCGAACTGGTTCTAAACAACGAACAGTTTTTTACCCCTTCAATCTTCAAACATACTTCCTTTCTCCATCCAGCTTGGGCACAAAACATTACTCAAATGAATTAGTTTATTACTAATTATTGTGACTGTGTATGATGGATTTTTGGGGACTGCTCTGGACAAACGCTACCATTTTAGAAACAAAATCGAATTTTCCCCCTCATCTCCTCCCCTTGCGATTTTTTGGAACCGTTCCAACTTCTGAGCCAAGCCGTTCGTTCCACGTAGCACCTGACGTAATAGTTTGCTACGTTCACTGAATCAATATTCATTTTTCGAGGAATTGAACAACATTTATTTTCCATTCAACCGGCATGAGGAGCCTTGAATGTTTCGTTCCCAATATTTGATCTCTTTTTGTACTTATTGCGTCAAGAGTGAAAGAAAATGGGCCTCAAGATCAAAGCTGGAATGGCTATGACTGGATTGGTCTTGAGTTGGTTCTTTGGTCTGAACGGTTTGAGTGGAATCGCGAGTTATGTGGATTCTACAGGAAACATTCTGGTGGACATTGCCGATGGGATTGGTCTCGTTTCAAAGGTACGTTATTTCTCTATACTGGATTCAAATTGTATAAAGAGCATACCAACTTACTGAGCCGTTCTTAAGACAGCAAAATTATGCCAATAGATGTGTAAAAATGAATAGATAATCATGTATGTGTATATGTTTCATATCTCATGCCAGGGTATTGAGGCTTTGGAAAGTTATTTGGAGTCCAAACCTGCTCTTCCCTCATTGCCAGAAGCCCCCGCAGAACCCACAAATCCTCCAGAAAAAGGTATTCCTGCATAGAGGTCATATTTATGTAGCTCACATGTGTCTCATTATTATTCTTTCAGATGTTCCAGATGCTCCAGAAGCAAATCCAACTCCCACCCATGCACCATCTCCTGCTCCGCCTACGCCCGTGATATGCCGGAAGGGAAAATGTACCCCTTATGATCCGTCTAAAGATAGGGTAAGCTGGTTTATTCCCATCTGGCCTCAATGGGCTATGCGACAAGCCCTCTAGGCTATGCTAAGCAAGAGGCTACATTCAGCTACTCACGAAACCTAGTCAAATGTGTGTCCCGTAAGGCAGAGGTATCACGCTTCTCGTTGCAGGTCTTACAAGCTCAATTGATTAGGGCGGAACGTGAACGGATCTTGCAACAAGTCAAATCAGGCGAGTTGCCAGCAGACACCGTCCTTCCCAAGAGGTTCACCGATGACGACTTTGACGAGGACGACTATCGCATGCGACGTGTCAAAGGTCAGCTGAGTTTGACCAAAGCCAAACCATTGCATTTTAAGGCCTTGAAACCTGCTCAGTAATGTCTAGCACCTTTTATGTGACTTCCACACACAGACATGCATTTTATGTGAAGATCAGTAGACACTTGATACAAAATGCAATGGTTTTAGTTCCAAAGCGAGAGGTGGAAAAGGCAGTCAGCCAGAAAGAGACTGATCTTACCGAACCAGTCGCTCCCGGTGCGTCAATCCAAATTGCGCCGGGCAATTCAGAGTCAGAAAAAAGGCGCGACAGTGTCGATATACTGAATCCCCATGACCCAGACATTCCTCTCATTCCTGCCAACCTAGCTGAAGGGAACTTCTCCGAAGATTCTCCTGCCACCAACAGTCCTAAGAGTGGCTCCAACGAGGAAGCGGATCCGCCAGGCCGTTGGCGTGTGGGTGTTAAAAGAGTGCTCGGATCTCTTGCAGGGATGACGGCACGGTTGAAAACATTATTATTAAAAGTGGTCACAACTGTATTCCCCTGGAATAGAAGGGCCAAACGGCGTCTAACTGGTGGTGACGGAGAAGATGACGAATGATTCCAAAAGTGTACATACATTAATAAAAGTCCTGTCAATAACTTCACCGCACCTGCAATGGAACGAGTTATATTTCAATGGCACATAAATAGCTCATAGGTCGTTCATTTAGAGACCATTGGTTAATGTGCACTTCCCAAGAGTAATTAATGAGCGCATGAGATAGTATATTTCAGAGGCGGCGGAGAATATATTTCGGGAAGCATATATAGCAGATTATCTTTCCATAATAGTATTGTTTCGACGAATGTTAGTGGAGCCTTAGACTTTGTTCGGGAGGTATCATTCATGGATTTCAAGGAGACAGCTAAAGAGGAGGAGGGATTGCCAAAGTACTTTGAAGTTGCTATTTTTCTTTTGTGGGTTTTTAATAGTGCTGGGACGAGTCCTCTTTCTTTTTTTTACTTTTTGCCGGACTCGAGTCTTTTGCTACAGTCAGCTCTAGCAAAAAGGCTCGTCTTGCGAACCAAAAATTTAGAATCTCATGCATATCGTATTTACTGGCTAATCTTTTGATCATTCAAAATCCACTAAAAGCAAAACAACAAACCAATGATACTCTCCTTTCTAATGGGTCACCTGCCCTCTATTACGATCCAATCAGACGAGAGGAAGCGATACTGGAAGCTGAAGGGCAACGGATCCGCGATCACCTCTGCCGCGGAAATGACATCCTCAATGTAAAACGCCAAAATGCTCATGAAGGACTGGCAGTAACGGCCGCAATAAGAAGAGGACTGTGACCTTGTTGGACAGAGTCAAGGCCAAAATAACCGTGGATTTGACACAGCTCACGCATAGGATGGCTGCCAAGATTAACGTGGACTTGGAGACCATTAGAAACGCCATTCATGACGATTTAGTATGCCAACACCCCCAAGCACCGTTTTGTTGAAGCCATGAATGACAGGAGGCCTAAGAGGTGCAAGAAGGTCGTCATCATCAGCATGCACCCGGTGGATATCTGCTCAGACAAGAATATCTTCACAGGATGCAGGTTTGAACCACGAAAATGACAGAGTCCTGGTGAGGTCACTAATGGAGGACGTTGAAGGTATCTACATGGCAAAGCATCAGGCCCAGATCATAGTCCTTATCGTCGTGATCACCAGATGGCACCATAATTATTCTTCAAGCCCACGGAGAAAATCGGGGCAGATGTCTTCTATAAGATTCTGAGGTATACCATTATTTTCTCTTAAGCAAATAAATGTTGACCAAAGATGGGGACCAAATGACGAGAGCTGGCAAAAGATCTATTCAATCGGACACATCCACTTTACTGCAATAACCAAGATTTTCATCATTTACCTCTGACCACATGTCTATGCACTAACTGCAATTCCCCTCTTCACTTTTTCATGTGCACTGAACCAATGCTAGCCATATTCTTTGCGATTTCTAGTCAACTATTTTATCATTCTCGGGGACCTTTTTGATCTTGTTTAGCCCTGCTGCAGTCATTGGGACCCACATTGGGGATGCATAGGCCAAGTGCCGCTGAATGATTGATTCATACTGGGTTTTCATACTAAATGGACATCAAGATTTGAAGGTGGAGTAAATCCATCTCCATATCTGAAAAGCTTTGCTCACTTTGATTTGAATAGGTACCTCAAACTTTCCATCATTTGCAACATTATCCCCAGATGTCATAGTGAGCCATTATGCTCTATTGGGTTTTGGCAATTATCTAAATAGGTTGGTTTGTCAATGCCTTTGGGATAAAACGTCCAGGTTTTAAACTTCAGCCAAGAGAACCAGGTCGTCTGCGTATGGTAGATGTTGTACCGGAAAATGGTTAATGGCGGGCCCTTCCTTGTCAATCCTTGGCCAATCTGAAGAAGCGGGCACCTAAGAGGGTGGACATCATCCTCAAGAAGGGGTTCTCCAGGGCGATAGTCCGATGGTTGTCTGGAATATCCTTAGGGCCCCTTTTTATGGATGAAGATGATGACTGACTCCATCCATTCTGATGGGAAGAAGGAAGAATGGAGGTCGAGGCTGAAGAGTTCTTGGAGGTGTGGCTGAAGTGAAAGTTGGAAAGGAGAGACCCCTGGGCTGGTATTCTCAATTCGCACTTGGGTCTTGAAGTCACGCTTCAAGCATAAATCCCTACTTTAAGTGCAGCTTATAGAAAAAGTGGCATTCTTGATTCGAACTTCAGCTTTAGATTGAAGTTCAAGTGCAAAGTTGGAAAAGCGGTACTCTCGACTCAAAGTGGAGCTTGCCAGTGCAAAATTGGACAAGCCGCACTCCCAGTCACCCTAAATTCTACTGCCGAGTGCAATCTTCCCAGATTGATCGGACCCTGCTGTACGGCCAAGGCGCACTCCCAGTCACCCTAAATTCTACTGCCGAGTGCAATCTTCCCAGATTGATCGGACCAGTCTTGGGAATTGGGATTGACGTTATAAAAAGCTTTAATGTGGATGAAAATGGGTTAAACATGAAATGTAACTCACTGGGAACTCTAACACGACACGAAGTTGACTTACAAGAAGGCATCTAGGCGCAAAACGATTTGTTCGACTGTTTTTTAAGTTTATGCTTGTCCCTGAATTTGGCCGTCCTGAGTGAAAATGAGCAATTTGTTCCCGCTTAAGTCAAAATGGATGCAACAAGTTCAGCCCGGCCAAGCACAACTTGAAAATAAGACTAAACTTAAAGTCCTGCTTCAAGTGCGAATTGAGAATACGGGCCCGGATGTTGAGGGGGCATGGCATCATCGGAGTCTCGTCGTCGTCTATGTGCCTCAAAGGTTTTGTGGTCCCTCAAGCGTTCGTACGTGCAGCGTAGGGGGGGCTATTGGGATCATTCATGTTATGCCACGAAATTATCAATTGATCGTGAAAATCTGAGGTCACAAAAGCGGGAGCTTCGACTTCGTATTTTTCGAGATGTAACAACCTGAGATGGACGGCCCCCCGAGCAACGCAGATCTGATCCGTTTGCGTCAACAATCTGGCGTGTTTGCGTTTTGTCGATTGGCATGTTGAACCATACTCCATGGGTGTTGAACTTATGGACGAGATCTTGCGAAATCAGGTTCTCGGATGCTCCCGTGTCTGGGGCAACTTTGAACACTTTGGTGCGAAACGGTATTTCTTTGGATTGGGTGAACACTTCCGTTTGAGGGCGAGGGCGAGGGGGGGGGGATGGTTTATTGGGTGAAGATAAAGATTGTACTTGAATGAATAAGGTGTTGATGGGTGGTTCTGACTCGGAAGAATTCACGAAGGACACTTTTTTTTTCTTCTTCTGGATACATGATTGCCTTTCTCGGGTTTTCCCACGGCTCATGCATACCTTCAAAAAATGACCACCTTTGCCGAAGTTGCAGTACTGTATCCCACACCAGAAGCAATGTCTCCATGCCGGTTTCAGGTGCGGTTTCCCCAGATTTGTGTCTCAAGTAGGATGAAATGGCATCGACTTGAATGCTGGCAGAAGGCTGCTCAATCGACTTCTCGATGTTCTATGGCCGAGTTCAATCTATTTCTCTTCACATAAGCACCCCTTAAGGGGTTATGACATTTATGATACAAATGAAATCGGTCATACCTGGGGACCCTTCATATCCTTCGAACCCCTATCGGCACCCCTGTATGTAGCTTTTGAGACAATTTTTGTTCTACCAGGCAAAACGTGGCTCAGAATTCCTCTGACCAATTTGAGGGAAAGCCCGTTCACCACCATCCAGTTTGCCTAGAAATTCAGGTTCCAAAACATTCAAGTGCCATGATGGTCATCCATGTCGGGAGCCGGACCAAAACGGACGAAAGAACCTACTACTATGAACTAGACAAAGTTTTTTTTCGAAAAATACGACACCGAAAAAAAAAACGAAACGAAACAGGATCATTTTTCGAGTTTTTTTTTGAAAAATTACCGAAAATGGATCACACTTATTGAAAATGTGACTGCGCACTGGAGGTCGGCAGGTTGAGTCGGTTGAGTATTGCCCGGCCAGCGACGCCAGCCATCAACAACGCCCTTATACTATTTCCAATGGGCAGTGCCATGTCCGTATCAGTTAAATTCTCCATCCTGTGGGCGTGGTTAGCGTCTAAAAGTCTCCGCAAGAAAGGTTGGGGAAGAGAATCACACTGGGGAACTCTCCTTTCCAATTAAACCACTGCACCACTTTTTTTTGTCCCATGCAACATGGGTGACTTCCAAAGGCAAAAGTCGAACCGTGCCTCCTTGTGGAACTGTGTCGCCCTCTATTGAGTACATCAAGCCACTCAACAACTATCATAGATCCTTCACTTGAAAGCGTATATATTCTGGGTTCTTTCTGAGCATGTAATATGATGCTTGGGCACTAAAGTGTGCTTTTGGAAAACATGAATTTTATTTGACTAGTAAAGGTAACGGCTCGGAAAGCAAAACCATTAAGTAATGCTCACATGTCAGTCTGTCTACATCGAAATCCCCTTTTTTTGATTCTAATTTCCAACCTTTAGTATGACATTTACTCATTATGCACGCTAGTCCTTTTATCATCAGTTTTTTGGATGCAGACAGATTTTCAAAAGAAAAAAAAAAGCTTTATGTGTTGATGAAAAAAGTCAGAAACCAAGGACAACACGCAAAATAGGCATCAAAGTAAGAACACAAAAGCTCTGGGCTGCATGCAGCTCAATAAACTGGAAAGACGGAATCTATTCAATTACGATTAATTTTCAATTCGCAATGGTCAACGAAGAATCTACTTTCATGAAAACGACTTTTTTTCAAAGAAAAGAGGAAGGAACATGCACTCCTCAGATGAGAAAAAGAGGAATTCAAAGTTCCCACAAAACAAATATAGGAGAAGCACGAGGCCTTTAAATGCATCAACGGCCACGGTCTGGTGCTTAAAACGAGTGAAAGGTAACGTTAGCTTGACCATTCCTTGATTACACTGAACGGAATGAAATGCCATATATGTCATTATAAAAGAGCCACTTTTCAAAACACCTGCCCTTGGAACGGTAGATGGTGATAGTTTCGGAACTGAAGAACGTATGATTTTGATCGGTGTATCTTGGGAAGGAACCACTTACTTGACGCATAAATGTTTCTTTATTTTACAATATATACAAGTAAGTACGCCTATTCCAGAGATATCCATATGTCTGTCCTTACTACTGCTACCACTAAAAATAATATTTAAAAAAAAAATGGTGGTGTGGTTCGTCAATCGTTGTTTATTAGCCATAATACGAAGACCGAAACAACCATAACCTCCATCGGAAGGATTTGTGACCGGCAGAGGATCTTCTGTCGTCGGTCTTGGGATTCTCCATGATGATGATGATAAAGTTAGTGGTGTTGATGATGGTACTGAAGATGGTGACAAGGGGAGCGGAGAAACGGGAGGGGGAGTCGAAGAAACACACCAAAATGGGGTTTACTGAAATATAAAATTAACACATTCAGAACCATACACAAATAATAGCACGTCTGGAGCGATTTCCGAGGCGAGAAAAGCCACGCTTTGGGACAGCAACAACATCATCTGTGGGTCGAGGTTGAAGGCGGGCCAAGTTAGTGATGTAGAAGTTAGTATGATGTATGCTCGTATGTGTCCCTGTGTCTCAATTGAAGGACTCTCATACGCTGCTCTAATAGAGGTGGATGATGATGATGATGATGATGATGATCAAGATCAGTACAACGCGGTATTCGTTAGACGAGGCACAACCACAAACGAGTTAGATGATTGATCACACGGTTTACCCGCATTTCGGACTCTCAACGGGA
>NC_081451.1:426890-430170 GCF_007210705.1 Tigriopus californicus
CTCCCTCATGACCTAAAGCCAAAGAGACAATGAATGACAGGCTCGGCAATTCCAAGCTCAAGCCTGGACCATTCAACCTGACCTATCTGTTTCAATGGGGTCGTCTCCTCACTCACTCATTCATTTCATAACTCAGTCAGCTCCTCTGTGAAGCCACGTCGACATCAACGTTCTACACGAATGAGGTGATTGATTGAATGCATGAATGGCCAGAGGGCCGGAGGACCTTATCCATCCATCCCGCCCCTCTGATCTCCTGAGAATCTCACCTTCTTGGCCGAGGCCCCGACCTTGGCCTTCTTGGTGCCGCGGACCTTCTTCATGCGGTTCTTGCGCTCCTTCTTCTGCTTGCGACCGGTGCGCGTGGGCTTGTCCAGCACGCCTTGGCGGATCAGGCGGAACTTGGGCTCGAACTTCTTGGCATAGTCCATCGTCTCGTAGATGAGGGCGAAGCCCGAGGACTTGCCGCCGCCGAAGTTGGTGCGGAACCCGAAGGCCACCACCCGATCCGGCGTGCACTTGTACATCTTGGCCAACTTTTCGCGGATCTCCGTCTTGGGCACCGACGCCCTAGCAGCGGGACCAAAGCCATCATCATTAGTCGGGGCCACACGGCCACACAATCACACAATCAGGAAACGACACACTTACTTGTTGGGATGCAGCACGTCCACCACCATTTGTTTGCGGGCCAACAACCGGTTGGTCATGTATTTGCGGGTCCGAACCGTGATCGTGCCTTCAGACTAGAACAACAAAGAGCGATAAATCAAGCATGACCACCATCCAGCCATGGATCATCCACAGTCCGGGAACGGTCCGCACCAGCGGAGGCGGGATTGGGGCGGATTTGCCCCCTTCGAACGTCCCACTTACCATCTTGTCGGATCGAGTTCTCCCAGGAAAAGGAAGATTCCGAACGCGTCAGCTGAAAACAACAAATCAGCTGACCGACAGACCGACAGAGCTCGTCCAGGGTGACTGATGGACTCACAATGGAGCGCTACTCAACCCAGGCGCACCTTATCATTGATCGAGAGGAAAATATCATAGAGCACGAGGACGGACAGACCAGACAGTCTGCCCATCAGCGACTGACCGTATCTAATTATGCAGATGGGTGAATGTATGCCTGACGTCAATCTACCTTGACTTTAGCCTGACTCTGGTAGCCTCTGTGACCCAACCCCCTTGGGCTCATATCATTCCCCCGAACCTGGCCATGGCTGGGCATCATTCCGTTCCATGATTAAAACCGGACGGGTAGTTCCAGCCCACTTGGCTCGCTTAGATCGTTTGGCCGGGTTGACTGCTACTCGCCCACCCCAATGGCCCAGGAAGCGTCATTCCATGATAAAAAATCAACAAATATGATTAAACCTGGAGGGGACGTAATCTCAACCCGGAAAATCATGTCTCTAATGGAATGGGCTAAATTAAATGTCTGAAAATGGAACAATCTCAGAATGGTGGGGGGGTTAAAAGATGTTGAAACCGTCAAAATTTGATGCCACGCTTGAATACAAGGCCAAATTCATAGACCATTAAGATAAAAATCTCACATCCACCACTGCATCCTTTGGGTACAATTTATATCTATCAAATCCATTTGACTGCTATCTACGCCTGATTTTATGCTTCAAATTCAAATAAAAAAAATTTCCAAAAAAAAAAATCAGTCCACCCTGATCACAACACGAACGGATCCAGGCGGATTAGGGCTGGCTCTAAAAGTAACCCTGCATAGGAGTTCGAAGCCGGGTTGTGGCCTTTTGTGACAAGTCGTTTCAGGCGAAAGTGCTAGTCTTGTTCAATCAGCTGAAATTCCTACGTGCCAAGGAGCTGATCTAGTTCTTGAATCAAAGTGCTTCCTCAAAATTCTTAACCTACCACCCCTACATGCATTCCAGTAGAGGGATGGTCTGTCTTTATTTCTTGTTTGGGAGACTTNACAGTGCGGTTTGGCTGGGCATGTTGTCTTTGATTTTACCCCATGGAATAACGTCAGTTGTCCATGAACGCGTTTACTTGACTAGCCCTATAAAAGGTATCGCATCGCCATGAAGGCCAAATTCATAGACCATTAAGATAAAAATCTCACATCCACCACTGCATCGTCTGGGTACAATTTCTATCTATCAAATGCATTTGACTGCTATCTACGCCTGATTTTATGCTTCAAATTCAAATTTAAAAAAAAATCAAAAAAAAAAAAGCAGACCACCCTGATCACAACACGAACAGATCCAGGTGGATTAGGGCTGGCTCTAAAAGTAACCCTGCATAGGAGTTCGAAGCCGGGTTGTGGCCTTTTGTGACAAGTCGTTTCAGGCGAAAGTGCGAACGAAAGTGCTAGTCTTGTTCAATCAGCTGAAATTCCTACGTGCCAAGGAGCTGATCTAGTTCTTGACATTCATTCTCCTTTTTGAGCGGGGCTGGATACACACTCTTCATCAGAACTCCCATTGCACAGGTCTCTAATCTTTCTAGGCCACCCTCCTACAGCATTTTTTATGATTGAAGTGAAAACTGAATATCATACAGGTACCTACCTACATGACAACCCAAATCCTGATCCTGAAATCATTGAATCAAAGTGCTTCCTCAAAATTCTTAACCCCCACCACCCCTACATGCATTCCAGTAGAGGGATGGTCTGTTTTTAATTCTTGTTTGGAAGACTTTGACTTTGAGAGTGCGAATCTTTTTCTAGCCAGTTTAGAGCCTAGCTACGTGCCAAAGGGTAATGCTGTTCGTCTTCAATTTGATTGGCATCGAAAATGATGATGTGTCATGTTTGCCAAAGGATCACAATGAAACCCGGGCGCAAGCTCGATCCTCTGGAACTTGATCCATCCCTACTGAGGCGACTAACTCGAAGCATTTCAGCTGACATTTAAAGGAGACGAAGCGAGACCCTGCTAAAATCATTGGAGAGTGGCTGGAAAATATTACACATTACAACAACGCTGCATGGGTCAAGATTTTGATATGACACTTCAGAGTAATATTGCATCGCATTGACGACAGGCTTCGCTGACATGTAATGGCTACAGTTGACTATGTTGATTGATCATGGCTCCCCCACAATGACCCAACGAATTCAGGGTTACACCCCAGCGGTAAAAGAATTACGTGAGCATGATTGTCCAGGATTGTTCACCCGTGTACTTCATGGGCTGGAAATACACTAATCTGGCCATTCGTAAGAAGAAAAAAAAATAGACGACAATGCTTTCAATTTCTCTAACGACCAGAGAGGTAGAAGAATGAAACATAT
>NC_081451.1:430206-431863 GCF_007210705.1 Tigriopus californicus
AAGGTCTGGGTCAAAAAAGTGCCTATGGCACCAGGTGGGATGTGAGCCCATCCGCTAGAACGAATGTATTTCCATCCAATTGACTGGCTCTTTCCTCATCGTACCCTACTTCGTTCTTCCCGATATTAGGTTGTTGGGAACTTTCGAGCCATTCTGAACTCAGTGGCCACCCTGAAAGGCCTGAAGGACGGCCCACTCAGGGAGGCCAAAATGGAGCTAAGCTGACCAAAGTCGGACTGATGACATATTTCAAAGGGCATATTTGAGGCTGATGTGGGGGAGGAACAGTCGACGCAGTCTGTACCGCCTTTGGTTCCAATCTAGGATCACGGGCCATAAAAAGTCCAGCGCAAAGGGGTTAAACCCCCCAACCTTCCGGTCTTTGAGAGCCCCTGAAAAAGAAGAACTGGCTATGTTTCCGGTGGGCGCAGACCAGAGTCCACTGCTCCATTCATGGTTGAGCTGAGGGGCTCCCCACAACTCACAGGTTTACGGTCCAGTCCCAGTGTAGCCCCAAGGTAACCGACTTTCGGCCCCCGGCCAGCCGCATGCCATGACACATCCCTGAGGCCCAGTCCCCGGCCGATCATGACATATTTGGCCTTTTCTCGCCGGTCCATCTGACTCAATGGCCCGTATTCCAGCCTGATTTAGGCCCAATTCCTAGTTTTGGCTGCTAACCTATCATGGCGACCTGGTCCCCTTCCTCGAGCGCCGCATTCTCGCCGTCCCCGTCCCCCGTCATGAAGCGGGCCAAATGGGACGGGCTCCATCTTGAACCCGAGGCCGGGCCCGATTGGGCGCTACACGCCCCACCGCCTCCAACCCGCCCATCGCGCCTCACAGGTAAGAATGGCGTCCCGTTGAGACTGCGTGGGTCGGCCCAGCCACTGCGTAGTTCAGCCCCAATTCAAAATGGCGTCCGACGCCATCGTGACGTCACAATGAAGTGCTCCAATTTTTTTGAATGCACTGCTTTACGAGTGGATTCGAGCCTCAAGGAGGCCCCTCGAGGAACATGATTGGGCGTGGAATTGGCCGGGAAAGTAGAGGTGGAAGGAGGGAAGGATTCCGTCCAGGGATCGCAAGGAGGCAGGGGAATTTCCGTCCGTGATCACGGTTGGCTTGGGCTGGACGGCCGATGAGGCTGGTTGGGCCGAAAGGCGACCCAGTCATAGATTGACCGAGAATGCTAGATGTGTATGTGTGTGTGTGTGTCGTCCTCCAGGGGGTTAGGTAGTCACGAAATCACCACTAAGGAAATGAAAGCGATGCGTTCCAGTTTTTTTCGATCAAGGAACTGTCATTCATGGTATGACATTTTTAAAATTGGGTAATCGTAACGACCCCGAAAGTCGAAGAATTAGTTGTCACTCGTTCCTTGGGTTTTCAGCTTCTAGAATGGTCAGGGATGGGAAATTATTGAAAGCCATTTTTGACCCCCTGGCACAGAAAATGGTGGCAGAAATTCCTTCCCAGTCGAATTTTGCCATCGCTGAGAATGGTTCTTCTTTTTTCGTTGGTCTCCTGACAACAAAAGAACCTTAAAGCCTAACAGAAATTGCCATTTTGGGCCGTTTCCATCAGGGTTGGCAAATGGGCTTAACCCAGGGTGGTTTTTTATTCGGGTTTTAATGGGCGGGTGGGACTTGCTCTT
>NC_081451.1:431899-437125 GCF_007210705.1 Tigriopus californicus
CATGCAAGTAAAGTTGAGGAATAGGCAAAAATCAGAGGTATAGCCCTTCTGATTGTAACATTGCTCTTCGAGTTCCAAATTTCCTGGGTCAGTTGAATTAGTGACATTAGTCATCGACAGGATTCTGGAGACGCTCACCGGCCTCCCAACTTTCTGTTACTTTACACCGATCCCGAAAAGGATTTTCACTTAATCGAACAAAACTCTGCCATGCAGCACATTGCCGCCGTCCAGCCATGACGAATATAAGTACAGTTTGAACATAATTTTCAGCTTATTCCTTTTGGAGCAAGCGGGCACTACTTTAAGCTTGTAGCAATGACAAGAAAGAGGAAGGCCATGGAAAAATAAGGGAAATAATTGAGAAAGATTTGTGAAAAAAAACCCGCCCGCAAAAAAAACCGCCCATGGGTGGGTTTTGGGTTTTGGCCAACCCTGGTTTCCATCTCAAAAATTATGAGCAATGAAAGGCAAGGCTGAAAATTAATTGTTCTGGCTCTTAACCACTGTGTGGGTGTGCTTGGTTTTAAATCTGGTAGCACTGACAACTGTCTTATTGACATCTTCTCAATCCAAAATACCCTTCTGATTATCCGTGCAGTTGTTTATCTAGCCAGGAAAAGCTTGCTTTGACTTGAATATGATGTATCAAATTTCCAAAGCCTTCACGCAAAGGCTTTCCAACAAGGAAGTTCTAATATCCGGAACAGGTCTAATAAGTACTGTTTATCCATCATGACTTTTGCGACATTGTTTTAAAACCCTCAACCATCATTATTGCCCCATCCAAGGCCCTAATCTGGACTCCTCAAAGCATTACGATGGAACACATTTTGCACAATTATGCCCAAATTCAATGCCCATGCTCATAATTGACCATATTGTCACGAAGTCTTCAAATGTTACGCATTAGGACTGCTTAAAGCCAAAAAACACACATATTCTCTACAAGATTTTGGTCTGGATGGGGGTAAAATAAACATAAAACATTGACCATCTAAATCTCAAGAAAAGTAACGCCAAAAATTGCATATTTTTTTTTGTTTTTTGATCAATGGTTTTTGTGTAACGAATTACAATTTAGACCAAAGTCATTTTAACTGTAATTCGTTCTTCTTCTGGAGGAACGACTAATGCCGTGGTGTCCTCACGATTATTGCAGATTTAGACGCAGCGGGCGTGGCGCCCCCGCCTCTTTCCAGTCTTGGGAGTGGCGCGGCCTTGGATTCGGGCTTCTCGGACGGGGCTACCCCGCCCCCTGTAGGCCGTGGCCATCCCGACGAAGAGGACGATGACGAAGATGAAGGCAATTTTCGGCCCACCCGGTGAGTTTCTAGTTGCCAGCTCAGCAGAGCTCGGTGAGGGTCAAATTCCACTGATTGTGTTTCGTGTTTGACCATTCCGAAATTGAGATGGATCGAATTTCTGCCAAAATGGCAGAAATTGTTGGAAGGTGGTCTTGATTCTTAAAGATTTCATTGTATTGGTTGGATAAGATTTTCAAGTGTCCTTTGCTAAAAAGCGTTTTGGTATAGCATTGACTGCAATGCAAAATGTTCCTCGAATGTAATTCGAGTACAATTTTTATACTGGTCGATGGTTTGATTGAATTGATAACAGTATCCGTATAGACCGTTCGTTGGTAGTATCCAAGGCCTAGTCACAACAATTATCGTTCTTTTCATCTTCATCAAAATGGCTATTGAATATGTTGTATCTTTATCAAATTTGACATGGTCGTCATTTTGACTTTGAAAAAAAAGAAAAGTTGAGTTCAATGGCAAGCCTAACTCAAATCAATTGCGGTGGCAAAATTCAAACCCGATCACACTCCAATGATTTGATGCAAAATACCCACAGGTAGGCTTAAAAAGTAACGGAAGTGATTGTAATTACTGGAAAGAGATAATTTAGAATGTTAAAAAGATTTCTATTTTTTTGCCATTTGCTGCCACTTAGATTGAACCAATTTCTACCAATTTCTGCCAGGTGGTAGAAAATGGCTTTTAATAATTTCTCCGATACCATAGCGCGGTTGATGAAGGAGTAAAGGTGATACATAAAGGTTCTTAGCCAGAGAAAAGCATTATCTAGATAAGTTAAATTAAAAAAACGTGTTAATAGGTGTCCGGATTATAACCATGGTACTTGGATGGTTATTTCTTGGATTGTCCTCCTGCCACTTTTTGTCGACATTTTCTTCCACTTGGTCAAAAATGGCTTTGAATAATTTTCCCATCCAAGTTATATCCTCGTTGGCAAAAATGCACTAATTTCAAATTTTAGGACTGTTTGAATAAAAAAAAAATGTAAGTATCATTTAGTTAAGTATGGTTTTGATAATAAAAAATAATCAGTTTTGGCAAGTGTCAGATGTGTAACGAATTACTCCTTTTGGCCAAAGTAATTGTAACTGTAATCCGTTCCTTTTAATAAGGAAAGACTAACGCCTTGATAACAACCACAAAGTTCTTGATGGTCTTGAAGAACAGGTCAAGGAACGATTTGAAGTACTATGATATCCGGTCTGTGCCCGAGTGACGGCCAATGCCTGAAATTCACCGGGCTGCTTTGCTGATTTGTGTTCGGCACTCCGCTTTTCAGTCACGTGACCATGCTCAACGAGGACCATGAGCTGTCTCGCCCTCGGTCTGAAGTTAACGGACCTGGACCCTCATCGTCAGCATTGGGACTGGATCAAAATTCCTCTTCTTCCTCGGCGTCGTCCTCCTCGTCGTCGTCCTCGTCTTTCTTGGAACATAAGAACCTTCCACCTCCCCTTGGATTATCGTCAGGCTCGTTGCAGAGACAATCCATGGCCACCTCCTCGGGAGTGGTGGAGAATGTGGACGAGTCCAGTCAGATGTCAATACCAGGTCCCTCAGGTCTGCACCATTCCAATAGCAATGAGAGTGGATATACCAATGAGAATGATGAGGATGATGATTGTGTGTCCAACATCTCGGGCCTCTCCGGCCTCTCAGATCTATCTGGCGCCGACTGGAAAGCCACGGCTGGTCCCTTCTCGTGGGTTCGAAGTCAGATGATGAAAGGTGTCAACCCTAGGGAGGTGCTCCAATCTTTGATCTCGAGTGAAGCGGTCATCCCGGAAGACTTGGATGAGTTGACCTTGTGGAAGATCATCCTGAACATGCTCTCGGAGCCTCCCAGGCGGAGCAAGCTCACCACAGTCAACACCATTGGGGACGTGGTGGGTCTCATCCAGGCCGCCAAGAACATCGTAGTGCTCACAGGTGCAGGTGTTTCGGTGTCTTGTGGGATCCCAGATTTCCGGTCTCGAGATGGTGTTTATGCCAGATTGGCAGTGGATTTCCCCGATCTCCCGGACCCTCAGGTATGGACTGGTTCGGGCGGCTAGCAGGGTTCCTCTAGGCATACATTTCTATCCATATATTCCCCATTCTAGGCCATGTTTGACATCCAGTATTTCCGACGGGACCCTCGGCCGTTCTTCAAGTTTGCTCGGGAAATCTACCCAGGCCAATTTAAACCCTCGCCGTGTCATCACTTCATTCGTGCCTTGGAGAAGCATGAGCGCCTCCTCCGGAACTACACTCAGAACATTGATACCTTGGAGCAAGTGGTGGGCATCCAACGAAGTGTCCAATGCCATGGCTCTTTTGCCACAGCCACCTGTACCAAGTGTGCACACAAGTGTGAGGCTGAGCAAATCAAAGCAGATGTGTTTGACCAGGTAGGTAACAAATTGACAGATGCCCAGTATGCCACCAGGATGCAGCTCTGTGATCTATCTTTTGGCGGGTTATTTGACCCATGTTTGATATGTTGGATTTTGCCTTTCAGAAAATACCTTACTGTCCTCAGTGTGTGGAAAAGTTAACTCTCCAAGGGCAAGCCTTTGACCCCTTGAACCTACCCATCCGTCCGGAACCCCTCCTGTCCATTAATCCGAGTTTGGAATCCATGCTGCCGCAGCCGGAAGTGGGGCTAGGGATGGGCGGGCCCATGCCGGAACCTAGTAAAAATCAACCTTCTTACCTCTATGAGCATCCATCCGTCCCAGGTATCATGAAGCCAGATATTGTGTTCTTCGGCGAAGGTTTGGGGGATGCATTTCACAACGCTGTGGCAGAGGACAAAAACCAAGTCGACTTACTCATCATGATTGGGTCTAGTTTGAAAGTGCGCCCAGTGGCGCTCATCCCCTCGTCCATCCCGCAGAGTGTACCCCAGATCCTAATCAATCGGGAACCTTTGGGACATCTCACTCCTGACGTTGAGCTCCTAGGAGACTGCGACGGGATCGTGAACCAACTCTGTCACCTACTGGGACCAAACTGGGAGGAACCTATCCACCAGAAACCTCTAGAGCAAACCTCTGAGCTACTCACCCCTCAATCGGAAGAGGTTAGGGTATCAAGCTTGGCCACACGTCTCCCAGAGGATATGTTCTTCTTCCAACCTCCGAGTCGATACATATTCCCCGGGGCCGAAATTAAAGAGATGGACCTCTGCGAGTCGTCCAGCTCATCCTCCAGTGGAGGTGACGAAGATGGCGACGGGGATGAGAGTGATGACGAAGCTGGAGCTCCCTCCCCAAGTGCCTATGGAACTCATCACAGCCCTAACAATGGCCCTGAAAACGCGTCGGGAGCTGAGTCTCAAGCCATGTTTTGCTCCTCTCGCTCAAACGTCGATGAGCCGGCTGCTCAATCAATCCTGTTACCTGCTGTTGAGGAAAACTCAACTGAAGCTACTACATGCGTTGGTCAAATGAGCGTGACCGGTCAACTTCCAGTCAACAGAATGAATCAACAGGCGAACGGCTTGAGTCCAGTTGAACCAAGCCGACCGGTAACGACACAGCCCAATGAGGTAGTTGTTGCTCCTCTGGATGTGACTCTGGGGGGTCAAGCCACGGAAGCTCGGGTAGAGGTAGCTCCAGTTCAAGTCGATGAGGCGGTGAAGAGCGCTCTTGGCCAAAACGGATTGAGGTCCGAAAGCCAATCTAACAACCACTCCTCGGCTGAGTATTAATTCACAAATTCTCAACCTTGCAATATAATTCTTTCAGATTTTTGTCTTTTTTAAAACTTGAAAGCCCCTTGCGTGTTCACTTACTTGGGTCGTTCATGTCTCCCTCATTGTTAATGGTCTTGATTTACAACGGGCTTTGGATATATATCTCTTTCTACAAACACACACACATATATATACACATCATTCATATACAGAAAATAAAAA
>NC_081451.1:437135-447509 GCF_007210705.1 Tigriopus californicus
AACAGCCTCCTTCCCAATTGAGACATAGCCTCACCCCTCATGGCTACATGTAATGTTGCAAATTCCTCCCAAGTAATGAAACCACTCTCCTCTCGCCTGACCCTCTCCAGACTCTTGCAAGTGGACGTACTGATGCAAGCATAGCTGGATATATATCTCTTTCTACAAACACACACACATATATATACACATCATTCATATACAGAAAATAAAAAAAAAAATGCCAAACAGCAATTCATAGTACGGGGGATCACATTCCTTGTTGCGTTTAGAATAGCCCATGGAAAACCAAACCAAAACAGATCCTGAGTCCATGTCCAAGTACCGAACATTGGGAACAACACTCAGATTGTACACTCACCATTGTGGTTGTAACGAGTTTTGAGCCCCTGAAAGAAATGAGCACGGGGACTTATTTTCAACACAATTCAGGTTAAGATGCCACATCTTAGTCTTGTCCTGAGCGGATTAATGTTCAGCGTCCGCACCTGGATGAGGCGGAAGGCGCTGTTCAATGCGCAAATATTATGCTCATGAAATGTATTGGATAGCCTCAAGTTAAGCCCAGGTTGATGTGAATTGTCAAAAAGTGTCCATAATTCAAGTCCTTGCTGGGTTTAATCACACCAGAGACTTCTACATCGTACAAAAATTTCAAGAAACCTGCTTGATAATAATTACTACAAGATATGTTGCAGCCCTATTTTTGACGCTGACTGAGCGGTTTTTGAAAGCTTGCCAGATAACGAATGGAGTGGTTGTTCTGCTCAAGGAGCTGTTAGTAATCGAGGAAAGTAAAAGAATCAGTGCAACTTAAAAAATAGACCAATTGTTTGCAAATAATTGGATAAAAGTATGTTCAACCTACTATCTCATGGGAAATTTTGCGGTTTTGATGCGCTATCAAGCATACAGAAATGGCTAAGATTCCAGAAGCCTTGCAAAGGACCTACGTTTATTGAATCTACTCTTGGCTTGCTGAGAGTAGAATGGCCTTGAATGGAATGGAATTCCGTACAATAATCTTTGGTTCAATTCCTTTGAATACTCCACTCGTAGATAATGGAGGTAAAGATATTGAGCAGATCTCATCTATGACAGCTTTAGGTGTAGTCCATTACAAAATAATGGAAAGTACGATGAGCATATCCAGTTGAAGGTAGGTAAAGCTTTTCAAATGTGTGTGGTTGGATATGTCGCACGTTTAAGTCCAGAGACAGCATCACGATGCTATCTCTGTACAAGTTCATTGTCCAGACACATCTTGAATATGCTTCACCCATTTGGGCTCCAATGAGTTCAGCAGGTTTGCAAAAGGTCGAGCAAGTCCAAAGATGTTTCACTAGGAACATCACAGGAATGAGAGAGCTCTCGTATTGTGAGAGGCTAAAAAAGTTGGGACTCTACAGTGTTCAGAGAAGGTACGAAAGGTATCTGATGTTGTACGTTTTCAAAAGCATTCATGAGCTTTGTCCCAACCCAGGATTTAGGGTCAATTCTAGTGACCGTAGAGGCTTAATGTGCGTTTTGAGAACACCTTGAAGCCCTCGAGAATCCAGGCTGGTTCGAATAATGAGGTCCACACCTCGTTTTTCTCGGGCTCCTTCATTGTTCAACTTACTCCCCACAAATATGCGGAGGGAATATTAGTATATAGGCGTTGATCCTGCATTGGAAAACCCTATATCGGCTAATCAGATCGACCAACTTTGATTTATTGATGGATAAGATTGAAGTATTATTAGGGCCAGCCAAAACTTGCAAATTTTGAGTAGAAAACTTACATGTCCCACAGTTTTGACATTTTCTACGACTTATCATGCAATTTCTGCAATTTGTGAATTGTTTCAACCAATTTGTGTCAATCTTGGGGAGAAAATGAAGTATTGAAGTTTTCCTCATTTTTTTTCTTCCAGAAATTGACATGAAAGTACAACATAGTTTGCAGATATATGAGCAACTCTCGGCATGAATATTGCATCCATCCATTTTGAGTAGCTCTGTCACTTGTATCTTTCCAGTATCGGGAGATTCCCTATTTCAAGGGTTGGGATGCAGTTTTTGTTTGTGCAACATACAGTACTTCTCCTTTTGAAAAGCAAACACCTCTTTGCATTTTTTCGATTGGGTATCAGTAAATGGCCACGAGATGGATGCTAGGACTTGGCTAGCCTGGGATCAAACCAGGATTTGCAAATTGGAGAGCGGATACTCTATCAATACGGTAACACAGCTAGCCTCTTCTCTCCCTGCGGTGTCCAAAAACCCTATCAAGTGTCCAAAGAAATACCCAAACACATCTCAGCATTTTACGTGTTCGGAAAATTATAAGGAACAACTCTGGTTCTATTGTTTTAAAGAAGTATTTTAGCCCACATAAGCTTGCATGCCCAAAAACAAACATTTTCAAAAACTCTTTCAATGAAAATTCGGATCACATTTAATTAGCGTTGTGTTTTAATTCAATTTCCCAAAGAATGAATATCGATTTTCAATTTCACTGAAGAAAAAGGTTATCTTTCATTCTGTTGCATAATCTCAAAATAGCCTAAAACATTGTATAACCTTATCTAAAACACTCCAAAGAGGCTAATATTTGAAAATATGTTTCAGAACCATTGAAAGGACACTGAACTAAGTAGCCACTGCAAATTATATATCCATAATCCGTAAGATTGCTAGTTAAATGTTTTGTCGTCAAAATTCACGGGAATGCTTATCAAAGTGTACTTATGAGGATTGTAAAACATATTTTCAAAAACTACACTATTTGTGTGTTTCAAACGACATTCTATGGCATTTTGAGGTTCATATAATGAAAAGCAAAATGATTATTAATTTTTTTCATTGAAATTTGATATTTAATTGTTGGGAAATGAAATCAAGATATCATTGGGGCATTTTGAGGCTTAAATCAATGAAAATTGACCTTTAAATACCTCGTAATGAAGCAGCGGTGTAATAGATTAATCTAATTTCTAAGCTAACTCCCAATTATCGTTGAGTAGGTTTTTGAAAATTTAACTTTTTAAAACGCTTTTAGTCATGTAATTTTTTTGTGGGCTAGAATATCATAAAGCGATAAAACCCAAGTTGTTTCTTACGGTTTTTTGACCTAGAAAATGCCAAGATGTGTTTGGGTATTTCTGTCAAAACTTTGAAGGGAATTTTCACACTGTGTCCAGATATTATAGGTTTAAATATAGTGCCTATATAGACTAATTATGATTGAGTTTTCCTTGACTATTGCTTGATTTGGAAGGCCAAAAATAGCCTTTCCAGCGCTCCAGAACGAGCCGGTGCCTATGTGTCTTAAAAGTTTATTTGCACATTTTTGTGCAAATTCAGGTAACTTTTGATACAAATTTGCTGTCAATAACTACCAAATTTATTTGCAACTTTTGGCTGGCCCTAGTTATTATATTGGAACAGGCAAAGATCCCATCTGGCCAGGTTTCATGAAGTGTCCGACTTCCCGTGCGAATTTTCTTTTAATGACTATTTGAACAATTTCTCTTGTGATTGTGGATAGAGCATTTTCCTTGTCGGGCTTGAGAACCTCCTCCCTTTTCAAGAACCAGTCTAAAAGTGGACCGAATTTGTGAGGGCGGAAATCAGGGACCAAAGTGATTGACGAGATGCCCAAGAGCGGACGGATGATTCAGATGGTAATAGTTGCTGATGACATCTGCTGTTTCTGTCAAAAGTATGAACTTGAAGTATGTTTTTGGTTTTGCTATTATTAATCCAGGCCCTGCTTCAGAAGGAAAAACGAACATCATGAAACCAGCATAATATGAACATGACAATAATAGCCATCAACTACACGATGAGCTCTATCTCGTCCCCTGTTGGATGGAGTAAATAAGTCTATTTGCCAAAACCACTATTACAATAAGGAGTTTAGATCAATGCCATTAATGGTAAGTCACTTTTACATCATCTCTTTATGAAGTGGTTTGCCCAAAGGTTGCATTATGTAAAGCCCATGTATCGGATCCACAGTGAGCCAAAGATTCAAATTGAATGCAGTCACATTTCATTACTACTTTACTTTACCCACCGCCATGCAGAATGTGGGCACGAATTCAGACAAGAGTACGTTTTGGATGCGAACCTTCTTTACAATAACTCTAACTCTAACTCTAACCAATTTCTCACCTTCTTGTCCACTCTTCAGTGATTTTTTGCTGTTACAATTTCAATCTTTCCTAAGCTGCCCACCCACACCACTCATGTTCTTGTTTTACTTTTCGTTTCTGTATTGCTCATAGAGAAGTGTGTTCTTGGTGTCCAATCACAGCCATATGTGGTACGATTATGGCAACACGACCATGAGGTACTTGGTTGGGATTATTACAGATGGAGTCTCAGTTGATCTTGGTCCTTAAACGCTACGGAAATGAAGTCAATGGTGTCTGTTTTGTTTGTCGCATTGATTTTGGGACGCATTAGTGGGGAACCGTTGAGCAATAAGGGTGGTAAGTGGTGGGAGACATGCTTCAATGAATTAATGAAGTTTTTTTCGTGAACATACTTGTTGCCTTCTTTAGGAGGGTACTCGTATCCAAAAGACGGAAATGACTACAAAAATCGTCCAAAATCGTACAAAAATTGTTGCCAATTGAATGCTTTACTTCATAGTTGCGCATGTTTGCGAAACTGACTGGATCTTCACTACCTTTCAGATAACCAAAGGTGTGGCTGTGGCCCTGGTGGCTGGTTTGGGCATCCTGAGTGGAGGCGCCGCCCTTAGTGCCCTTTCCTCTCAAGCCCAATTGCGAGGCCTCCAAGGGAACTTCCGCACGGTCTGCAACGCCATTAGAGCGGCTGGAGCTGTGGATGGAAGAATAATAATTCCTCCCATCGATCTGCCAGGACCTCCGGGACCAGGAGGACCAGTTGGTCCTCCTGGTCCTGCTGGAATGGATGGCACGTGCAGCGCTGCAACGGGAAATTGTGCGGAAGCCCAAGCCGACGTCAATGACATCATTGCCAGATTGAATGCAGTTTCGGCGTCCACTTGTAATTTTTAGCGCTCTTTTAATAGAGTTGAAGTGATGGAACAAATTTCAATTGCAACTTGAATTTGAAGCTAAGAACTGTGAAGAACCCCACGTGAAACACCAAGTGTCATTTCATTTCATAAATAAATTCTTTTCAATTTCGCCGCAAAAACATACCGGCAGTTCCAAACAGATTTGTCAGATTTATTCAACCCGGCGGCAGGTCTCATTTAAAAAGGATTAAGGTATAGTCCTCCAAAATAACGGAAAGTTCGACGAGCATAACCAATTGAAGGCAGGTAAAGCTTCCCAAACGTGTCGTTGGATCTGTTTGACAATTGAGTGTGGAAAGACTATCACTATGCTAACTCTGTACAAGTCCCTTGCTCAGCCACATCTTGCACATGCCTCACCCATTTGGACTCCAATGTGTTCAACAGGTTTGCAAAAGGTCGAACAAGTCCAAAGATGTTTCATTAGGAAAATCACAGGAATGAGAACGCTTTCCTACTGGGGGGGACTAAAATAGTTGTTGGGACTGCACAGTGTTCAGAGAAGGTACGAAAAGTATTTGATGGTGTTCGTCTTCAAAAGCATCCATGAGCTTTGTCCCAAACCAGGATTTAGGATCACTAGAATTAACCTTTCAGAATAGTCCTTTTCATTCTCCTCTCCATTCTCTTGTTGCGGACAAACACACGGAGAAATACAAGAATACGCTCTAAGATACCCGACTTTAACGTGACATTTTTTTGCTAAACAACTTATTGCTATTCTATTCTAACACCATAAATACACCATCAACCCTTCTGAGAGACCTTTCAAATTTTATAAGGTTGTAATAACAAACACTTTTCACATCCAAATAGACATCTCATGGAGCCTGTTAACTAAAAGGCCATGATCTACTTTATCAAAGGCCTTGGCAAAATCAAGATAGACAACATCAACTGACTCGTGTCTTTCCAGTCTCTCAATGACATGCTCTAAATGCTCAATCAGTTGGGCAGCCGTGCTAAAATGTGCTCGGAACCCATGCTGGTGGCTAGGAGGAAGGACTTCATGGATATCAAGAAACTTTACAAGTTTGGACTTCATGATCTTCTCAAACACCTTGGCACTATTGGAAGTCAGAGGAATCGGCCTACAGTTACTGGGGACCGACTTACCTCCCCCCCGTTAAAAAGAGGAACAACGTGAGCTAACTTTAGTGACGAACGGAACTAGCCCTGATCCAAGATGCAACGCATCAAGTACGAGAAAACAGGTGCAAGAACTAGTGAGCATCTCGTCAGAAACTGAGATGTCACACATCAGGACCAGGAGAACTTGAAAGCCTCAAGTCCCAGACGGCCGCTAGAGTATCTTGATCTGTAACTATGAGATCATTAAATTGTTCAATTTGAGTAACATCATCAATCTCAACAGATTCATCTTCAAAGCAATGAGCTGTTGCTTCTAATGTCAGTGGGTTTGAAAACATACTAAAGAGGGGATCTCCAAGCATGTTAGCCATAGTCTCTACATTGTTAATGTCTTTCCCATCGGCCTCAAAGGCTCCACAGGGTGTTTAATCTTTCTCTTAGAGTTTGCATAAGAGAAAATTTGGTCGTCTTTCGCGGTCAAGGTCCGGCATTTTGGTAATATCAATTCTTGAAGATGAGACTGCTTTTCCATGATAAATGATCTTCACCTCGTTTCCATTTTGGAACAGGAACCCACCATTGACGATGCTGTTAGGTGAATGACATGTATTTTTGAGGATGTTTGTGCTAAGCTCAATATCCCAAAACTATCCTAAAAGACTACACTCTCTCATACCGAAAAAGCGAAAAATACTCATTAAAAAGCGCTCTAAGCCGGCCAGAAGAATAGCATCTGCTTCCGATCAAGCTGTTATCACCAATCTAAAAAGGAAACTGGCCATCGTTGAAAATGATATTAAAGTGTCTATCGAAGCTGACGCTCTGTATAAGGAGAGGAAAGTAGTCCAAGAGGTAAAAATAAATGTGAAAGCCTTTAACACGTTTGCAAACTCAAAGAGAAAAACTAAGGCCGCAGTGGGCCCCTTCGAATACAAAGAAAGACCCGTCCACGACGGCAGATATGCTGGGTGATCAATTTTCTAAAGTGTTTACCTCTCCTATGAAACTTCAAAATATATCAACTGACAATAACCCCAATGGTTTAAGTGACGTCAATATAACGACATTTGATGCAATAAGTGCGATTAAAGACTTGAAAGTGGCTAGCTCAACAGGTCCTGATGGAGTGACCTCGCAATTCTTAATAAAATACTCTAAGGCCCTAGCTCCCGTTTCTTGTCTATCTAATGAGATCCATACTGGACAAGGGAGAATTTCCTTCGTCTCTTAAAATGGCTCACGTCATACCAATATTCAAAGGGGGTGACAAATCCAACCCAGCCAATTACCGACCGATATCACTCACATCCAACATTTCCAAGGTACTTGAAAAAATCATGAAGACTAAGCTGGTACAATATCTAGATAGCAATGACATTATACCCTCGGGGCAACACGGCTTCCGTTCTCGTCACAGTACCATTGCACCATTGATTCAGCATTTCGACAATATTATAACAAAATTACAAACTTATGACTTGGTGGATGTAATATAACTAGATTTTGCGAAGGCCTTCGACAAAGTGGACCACGGGCTCTTACTTCAGCGTTTAGTATCAACTGGTGTCCATGGGAAAGTGCTGAATTTCATAGAAGGGTTTTTAAAAGAGCGAAAGCAATATATTAGAGTGGATAATACGCTAAGTAACGTGTCAAGTGTATTATCAGGCGTACCACAAGGCAGCATTCTTGGGCCTATACTCCTCATCATTTTCCTATCGCCACTACAGCATCTAGCAACAAGCTCCACTGTATCTTGTTACGCAGATGACACCAAGCTGGTCTATGGAAGAACGAGTAATTGTACTTCAGGGTTGGAGGGCGATTTGGAAAAAATATACAGATGGGTATCGGCAAATAATGCGACTTTTAATGGTAACAAATTTAGTCTTATGACATTCGGTACTATCCCAACAGCTTCAAAATACATGGACAGCAGGGGCCACCCCATTCAGTAAGTTGGGTCAGTCAGAGATCTAGGGGTGATTATTCAGAATACCGGTAAATTCGATGACCACATTGAGGTCAAGGTGGCTATGGCCTTTCAAACATGCGGATGGATATACCGAACATTTAAATCCCTTGATTCAGTGACTATGCTGACTATCTTCAAATCTATTGTCCAACCCAATGAAGAGTATGCATCTCCTGTTTGGGAAGCAATGAGCTCTGCCGGACTTCAAAGAATAGAAAATTTCTACACGGAATATATCTGAAATGTGTAACCTCTCTTATTGTGGGAGACTAAAACGGCTAGGGATTTATAATACTCAACGAAGATATGAAAGATATCTTAGTTTATATGTTTTTAAGTGCATTCACAAACGATGCCCAAATCGGGGAGTAAATTATAACGAGAGCGACCGTAGGGGTATAACATGTGAGATGGAAGTACAGTCAGGTCAAAATGAAACTAGACTTGTCAAAACCATGAAATCCTCGTTTATTCTATATAGAGCTCCTAGCCTATATAATCTTTTACCCACCAACCTTAGACAATTCTACCTATTGGATGATCCAATGCCATCTTTTAAAGCCGACTTAGACAGGTTTTTAAACACGAATCCAGACCAGCCATATGTACAAGGCCTATCTCGATCTGATAATGCTAATTCATTGCAGGATCAGATATTTTACCGTGCTTGACTCTGCCCACAATCCCGTGGGCAATTCATTCATTCTTGTCTTTTAATTCATTACTGGGGATTCCATCCCTGGTATCGGTGGACAATCCGAGAAAATAAAAAAAATAAAAATAATTTGCAGGATGCAATTTTTGGCCGGCTCTACTGATTGCCATGCCGATAATGCATTTGGGCTCTTCAAAGCTTCCGTATTAAACTTCTTTACAATACTTTAATTGAATGAAAAAAATCAATTAACCATAGGGACGTGTAATAAAATGGTTTGAATTTTCGCCTGCGTAGGCCAGCCAGGTTACGCCATAATTGCTGAGTAAGCTATCACGATGTTACTTCCAAAAATGTTTGCCATTATCAGACATTGCTTAATAATAATAATACCAAAGCATTTAATCTGGTCTGCTTTTCTCCATACTGTAATCATATTCAAGTCAGAAAATGCAAATTCAAACAAAAAAGTATTTTGTGCCAACATGTGTTATTTAGAAGAACGCAGGGGACACTTAGGGAGGCTTTACACTAGGATGGAAAACCGAGATTGAATCCAGTTTGAGGATTGAAATTTGAGTAGTGCTAGGGCGAGTTCGGCAAAATACTTGGGTCCAGCCGAGGACTCCAGTCTTTCTGTAAATTCACCCGGGCGAAGACTCGTCTGGAATCCGGCATTCCCTTCAACGGTTTCTATTCCAAATAAAACACATGACAATAGGGTAAAATACAAGATATTACATAACAAAATGGAGAGTTATCCTACCGGTATTTTCACGGCTCTACTCTCGGACCAGGGAACACCAAGCAAAGTGTAGAATTCGTAAATATTAACTGTCTCTATATATGAAATTGATGCACGGTATTGCTCGGGCTTGGTAGCCTCAGCTGACAAAGAAATAGACAGAGATTTTGTTCACCAAAGGATCTTCATGAAAGACTCGTCTATTCCACTAATTCCGCTTAACCGCCCCTTCTGTATCTTTAACCTCACATGGCGCAGACGGTGTTTTGAACCTATGCTCCCCTGTTCTTGGTCGATTCGACTTGCTTCCGGATCTGATCTACGTCGCCTTTCTTTCTCTGCTCGAGGTCGCCACTTGCTGTCACATCTGAAACGTTGAGAACCATCACCATGGCTCCTCCCTCTGCAGCAACCATATGGAAGAAGATCGCCGTGTTACGGAAATCCATCAAGTGGACAATGGAATCTGTCTTAGACGCTGTGACTCTTCCAGAAGTTGACAATGACGTCTTCAAGGAGATGGTCGGGGAGGTCATTGCCAAAGTGTCAGAAGTACTTGAGCTACATGAGGATCTCATTAAGTCCGACCCAGGTGTGCACATTTCGGGCGATATCCAGACCATCAAGTCTGAAGTAGCAACGGCAGAGCGCTCAGTTAGAAAGGCCGTCCTCACCAGGACGCCAACTCCAGCTGCCCCGACCACTGCGGCTTTGTCGCGCGCGGTCACCTTTCGGGAGCAAATGGGATTGAGACCTGTTGACTTTTTCTTTGACGTTCAACCCACCCGAATTCAAGAGTTGAGTGAAGAAATTCAAGTCTTACCATTCATCTTCACACATGGAGACAT
>NC_081451.1:447727-449523 GCF_007210705.1 Tigriopus californicus
GGCGGAACCTTTACGCGTCAACCTGAGGAATTCGATGTGGCCTTTGTGGACAGGCTCCTCTCGGAAGCGAAGGTTGAGTTCCACAATGTTCTCGTTTGTGGCCTCGGTAAGGGCCTGGGCGGTTGTATCAAAGGTGAGAACATGTCAATGGAGTTAGATCCGACTCAAGCAGTTAAGCCATGTCACGTGACCACTGCTAGGCAAATTCCTTTACATCAGCAAGGTCCAGCAAAAACACTCATGGCTGAGCTCGAGGAGGCCCAAGTTGTGTTACAGACAACTCAACAAGACCGTACAACGACTAGTGCGGCCATTCCCATCCTCAGCAGAACTCATGAAGAAAGTACATCTCTCTTCACGCTGGGTCATAAAACTAGACTGTCCTGACGGCTATTTTCAGGTCCCATTGGACCTTGAGAGATCAAAGCTGACCACGTTCCTGCTCCCAGACGGAAAGCACAGGTATCTTGTGGCTCCAATGGGGCTCAACTCAAGCACTGATGCCTTCAATGTCCGGACTGATGATGTGGTTTGGGACCTTTTTGAGTGGTTACTGAAGATAGTGGGCGACATGCTTGTCCAGGGAGGCTCCATAGAGTTTTCGTCAAATATTTCGCAACTAATTGGAAGTCCGGCGACTCATATTCCAAGCACCTTGTTAAGATGGAACCACTGGCCAAGGAAGCCGACCTGGCTAACATGTCCATCAACCAAATTCAAGCTTTTTGTCTCGTCTTTTAAGTGTATGCAGATGAGAAGCTGAAGATGCTGCTCAAGCTGGAGAATCCTTCTTTGAGGACAGTGAAGCAAAAGATACTGTCATATGAAAGAACCATCTTTGCAGCTTCTACACCGTCGTCAACAGCCTCCGCCGAGGTCAATAGAGTGATTGGACAACAGCCCCAGAGGAAGTGCCCCACGAGAACGTCCTTGTGCAATAAGTGCGGCTGGAAAGGGCACTTGAGCTCCATTTGCATGAGTGGTGTGCCATTCCGAAAGACACCCGCCCAAGCTTCCCAGGTCAGAGGCCAACACCACGTCTTCAAAGCAACCTGAAGAACCCAAGGCCGTCGGTCAAACTCCCTTCAAATACGAGAATTCCGACTTTTTGTCACATGTGTTCCGTGCACATTCGAATATTTGGACAAAGGAGAGATTGTTTGCACGAAACAGGGTTGGACAAGCGTTCAACAGAGGGGTGAAAAATCATTGTCTCCAACTTGCATTGCCGGGAAAAACATCGTTATCGCCAACTTGGATTGCTTGATAAACAAGAGGGGGTCAATAGACAAGAAATCGCTGGTCAGACTGGATTTCTACCCCACCCTCAACACACTGGGAAGAAACAGTGTTGCATCCAACAATGCAACAAAGAGGTATCAAGGGATGTTGAGTAAAGCGATAAGGAAAACCCCATCAGTGCAATGAATGCAAGGAAAAGGGGCAACAAAGAATCCCACTTTGTGAATCCCAGGACAGCGGGAAACAAGTCACATTTTCGTGCTCGAGGAGAGCAGAAGTCACCCATCACCCTTCATCGAGGAAAGAAGCCTCAATTTGGAGCTGGAGGAGAGAAGTCAGAGTTTTTGAACCTCTCCAAGGAGGAAACACCTGCCATTGCTAAGTGCTGGGACTTGGCCATTGTTGTGGTGCCAAGAAGTGGGAACTGTTTCGAAGGACAGAGATCATCGTCATATGGGAGTAGGAAACCCAGAACTTGCAGAAGAGCAAGAGGACCTGGGAAGTGCCGAGTCTGAGTACAGCACTTCGTCACTCTGTTAGTGGACCTTCAATCC
>NC_081451.1:450694-452673 GCF_007210705.1 Tigriopus californicus
GCCCCATTCCTCTGGATTACTGTGCTGAAGTCGACGCAGCTATCAGACGGTTGCTTGATTCAGGCCGAATTTCTCGTGTAGAGGAAGCTACAACATGGTGTGCTTGCGCTCACTTTGCAGGATTTGTTGTCAGGGACCATGGTGTCAGTGCAGTCAATACAAGACTTCCCACGGCTAAAAACAGTGACTGATGTGAGGTCCTTTTTGGGCCTTGCCAATCAATTTGTGTTATTTGTGCCGGGCTTATCGCATGCGATGAGTGACATTCGACCCCTTCTCAGAAAGGGAGTTTCATTCCTGTGGCTCAGTGTCCACGAAAAAGCATTTTGCCAAGCCAAGAAATTGCTGACTTCTTCCCTCCTTGTGAAGCCGTTTGATGAAAAACTTGAAACTTTTCTGCTATCAGACGCTTCAAGGTAACATAGCCTCGGCTTCATGCTGATGCAAAAGGAGAAGAATGGACATCCACGAATAGTGCAATGTGGCTTGTTCAGCCTGACGCCTGGTCAGCAGAATTACGCAGCCATTGAGCTCGAGTGTCTTGCAATTTTGCGCGCAGTGCACAAATACGAGTTTTATTTGAGAGGATGTGCATTTATTGTTGTGACAGACCATTAGCGTCTCGTGGGAATTTTTGCAAGACACATTATTGACATCCATAACGTGTGACTTGCAACATTTTGTGAGGCCCTCTCATCTTTCCAAATCAAGTGGACGCCTGGAAATCTCAATGCTGACGGGCTATCACGCGCTCTGCTGTTCCCATGTGAGCCAGATCACGCCAATTGCATGCTCCAAGTCGTGTCTCAAGAAATCGACCACCTTGATCCCAAATTGACCTTCATTCTCTCCTCAATTGATGAAGGTTACAAAAGGTTGAATCAGGAGCTACAGAGTCATGCATCTGCGCGGGAATTTACCCCTACACGTTCAGCTTCATCCTTCAAATCTTCATGATGTGACCTCAGCATTCTTCCTGTCAAAGGTGCTGAGCTGCTCCTTTGTGATGGGAGAATTGTCGCGCCAACGTCAGCTCGGCCTGAAATTCTATGACGGCTTCATCTTTCCCACTAAGGCCTGGAAAAAACTTAACTACATGCAAAGCTTTTTGCATTGCCAGGCATGGCTAGTGTTATCAGGGGCATGATCGACGCATGCACCCAGTGTCAGACATACTGCCCTTCTAAACCAGTTGAGGGGCGGCGCTCCCAATTATCGACCAGCCCCATGACACGTGTGGGACTGGATCTTTTTTACTTTTCTAGCCGACATTGGCTCATCATGGTAGATGAAGCATCTGGTTTCATCTGGACCAAACCTCTGACGCAACTACACTCCAAATCGATTATTCAATCCCTCTCAGAATGGTTTGACGTTTTCGGCGACCCCATTTTCATCAGAATGGATAACGGCCCACAAATTCGATCGGAATTCGCAGCATGGTGCTTGCATAAAGGCATCACCTTCGAGCCGGCCAGCCCGCATGGCCTAGCCGAGGCAGCTGTGAAAAACGTCAAACTCCTTCTTCACCCCACCGCCAATATGTCATCCTTTTGCACGGCGCGGCGCGAATTTCTGGCGTGCCCACGTGCGTCAAATGCCCTTGCCCCAAGTGAAATCTTCTTTGGCCGCCAGCTCCGAACTGCCTTCCCCGGATTGCACATGACTCCCCGGCCTGCGTCACCATCTGAGAGCTCGATCGTTCCCAATTTGCGAGTTCGAGTTCAGAACCCCATTTCAAAGCTGTGGGACCAGACCGGCAGAGTTATCTCCGTGTGCCCTTTGAGAGAATCCTTTATCATTCTACACGACGACGGGCGGACACTTAGGCGGAATCAGCGATTCATCAAGCCAGCTCCCCTGTCATCAGCTCCTGTCCCTGCTCTTGCCAGTGAGACCCCTGGTCCTACCCCTGCCCGTGTAGCTATAGTGTGGTATGGACAGAGCTCGGTTTTATACTGACTATAGGCCAGTTGTTT
>NC_081451.1:452724-464756 GCF_007210705.1 Tigriopus californicus
AGCACATTAACACTATACTTCAGAGTGTCGGTCTACTGTACTCACTGATGTAGATAACAATTGGGCTTATATTCTCAGAGAAAGCGGCGCGCATGAGCGCAGATCATAACATATGACATAAAGAGCAAGCGCGCATGAAGGGGACACAATATGCCTCGGGGGCATGCCAAGTATATGTGGGCTTTTCAGGAGAGACGAAGGAATCAGAGCACGAGTGATTGGACAGACAGGCTGGTGCCGATTCTCGATAAAGAGAGAGCTCTTTAGGCCTTGCACCAAGCTCACGAGAGGGGAAGGGTGTGCGGAGCACTTCGGGAGGCTCACGAACGTCCCGAGTGCTCTCGGAAGTGAGTGAACCTTCCGGATCGGAAGGTTCACGATCGGAAGGCTCACGATCGATAGCCGGAGAGAGAGAAGAATCATTAGCTGACAGAGCAAAGTCATCAACGTCGACGTGAACTAAAACCGGAGAAGCCGGAGAGCGACGAGATGATTTTGGCGAGGGAGCTAAACTCGTCAGATCGGGTTTGACATGAGCAACTTTAGCCCTGTTGAAGTGGATTGTACCCTTCTTTTTGCCAAAATCAATGACGAGATTAGGCGCCTTCACTTGAATAACAAGGAAAGGGCCGACGAACGAGGGTTGCAATTTAGCATTTTTATATTTTTGATTCGGGACTTGATCGAAAAAAACATAGTCACCGACCTGAAATGGGAGATATTTTGTCTTATTCTTCACGTCATGTAGATTTTTATACATTGACTGATATTCAAGATTCACCTTGGCAGCCTTCTGACGGGGATTACTGAGTGACTTTAAAGCATCTCCAAATTTTTCATTGTAATTAATTGATGGGGGCATATCAAAGAATGGCATATGAGGTGCCATGCCAAAAATGAGAGAAAAAAGTGATGCATGCGTAGCTTTTGACACAGAGGTATTATAACTAATTCGCAACGGTGGGAGATATTGTTCCCATTCAAGATAAGGGGGTTAAATAACGGCACGTAAATAGGCCTTCATTGTCTGATTGAAAATTTCAGCACGTGAATTACATTGGGGATGATAAGGTGAAGTAGTTTTATGAAAGAATCCCAGTCTCTTCGACAGATCTTTCATCAGGGAGTTACAAAACTCACGACCCTGATCCGAAATAATTTCTTTCAGTGTCGAATATCTGGTGATACAGCAATCCATAATGGCTTTTGCTACGACTTCGGCATCCTTAGAAGGAATAGCTGTGAGTTCAGCATATTTGCTAAAGGCATCGGTTATTACAAGAACAAACTTTTTGCCGGAGGACGTAGAAACAAGAGGACCGAATAGATCAATATGGACCCGATGATTCGGACATGGAGCTGGCTGTATCGGCCGAAGAGAAGCCGTAATTCGACGCGACGGTTTACTGACTTGACAGGGAACACAGTGTTTGATATGTTCCTCGACATTACGACGAAGTGATGGCCAATAAAAATCAGAAAGGATTCGCTCAGCAGTTTTGAAGATTCCCATGCGCCCTCCCAACTGAGAATTATGTGCTGATTGGAGGATTTGGGATTGCAAAATAACTGGCGCAAAAATTCGCGATCGATTTTTGTCGTCAACGTGGCATAAAATGCCGTCCTGAATGCAGAGAGAAGGTTTTAAACGAAGGAAAGGAGGAGTTCGGTTGTACTTTGCAAAGTCAGTAAAAAGGTTTTGGCAAAGGGGGTCATCTTTCTGTAAGTCAATTATTGACGTTTGAGTCATCGAAATCGAGCAGATCGGATTCCTAGATAAAAAGTCCGGGGCCAAATTTTCTTGCCGGGGCGATAAACGATAGGAAAGTCATATTCCAACATGATTTGTTGTAAACGGTTGAGGGTCCGTTTATGAACTTGAGATAACTTTTCAAGAGGACGATGATCAGTATGAAGGGTAAATTTTCGGCCTTTCAAGTAAACGCCAAAATATTCCACCACATAAACTGCTGCCTGCAATTCCAGTAAAAAGGCATTATAATTTTTCTCATGTGCGGAAAGTCCTCGTGAGGCATAACCAACAGGACGGGGAATATCATCAAGAAATTGAATTAAGCAGGCCCCTAAACCATTTGGTATTTCATCACTACCAACTGAAACATCGACCATTAAATGATATTTGAGCTCAGGATTTGGGTATGCCAGGACATCTGGGGAAATGAGGGTGGACTGAAGAGCCAAAAATGTTTTCATGGCATCCAGGGGGAGCTCACCAGAGCTATAGCAAGAAGTTTTTCTGAGTAACCCATTAAGGGGAGCAAAAAAAAGCGGTTTGAACTCACGAATAGCTTTTGATTTATCTATACCAGGCAAAATGCCATCAGGGGTACGAAGATAACCTAGATGATTAACATGCGTTTGTCCAAAAGAGCACTTTTTCAGATTCAATTTCAAGCCATGGCCACGTAGACGATCGCAAACGCGTTGTAGCTCAATGAGTTGAGTGTCATGATTATTTGTATGGACCAAAATATCATCTTGATAAGTGATGCTAAGAAAGCGCATGACAAAGTCCATCATTCTGCCGAAAGAGGCAGGTGACCCTAAAAGACCCATGGGGGTGCAATTCCATTGATATGATCCAAGGCCAGGAATAGTGAAGCAAGTAAAGTCTCCAGAAGACTTGTCAAGAGTCAGCTGCCAAAAACCAGCCGTTAAATCAAGAGAACTGAAAGTTTTAGATTGCGCACGTACAATTTCATCAATACAGTCCTGGATTTCACGCTGTGAGTATTTGTCTATGTAGGATTTCGAGTTAATGGCACGAAAATTAAGGACAGGTCGAAGGGAACCATCCTTTTTCGGTACGCAAAGGATCGGAGAATTATAACGAGATTTAGAAGGAGAGACTACCCCAAGTTTCAGCCCATTGTTTAAATGCTCAACTAGGACTGACCTGTGGCTTTCTGGGATGCGGAACTGTTTGACGTAAATGGGCTCAGGTGTAGACAGTTGCACTGAATGTGCCATAACTGAGGTGGGACCCAAGTCAAATTCGTCCTTAGAAAATACGTCGTGGTTCTTCATGATGAGATTACCATAACGGTTGCAGAGATCAGATGAGAGATGTTGAAGTTGAACAAACGTCGGTGAACGGAGATGCTCGGCTTTGGCAGAATCACAATGGGTTGAGGTAGGAGGTGACGACAATGGGGCGTCATCGAGATTGATATGAACCTCGCCAACCTCAGCCTCCTTGAAAGGCTCGAGATGACCAATGTATTGACCATGGGAAATATCAAGGTCGACATCTAGCGGGTTATCCACAATGGTATACCCTAAACCTTGTCCCGAAAAGGAGATGAGAGCATCCTTTCCAAAAATTGGGGTTTCGACACAATCCACAACACCGATGGCCGAAAAGGAAGAGGATGATGTAAGAGGAATGGATGGCTGTCAGAAAGCCTTGACTCTGATGACGGAAGATGCGTTGGCAGGGAGTGTACAAGTCTCAGACGCGACCATAGCTGTTGAAGACCATGCAGAGGGGTCGAAGAACAGACGATTTCCGAGAGAGTCATAGGAAAGGCTATGTTGTTGTATGAAGTCTGCACCCAAAATGACATCGCTCGTGAGGTTAGAAACCACGACGAACCCATGTTGGACCTCACGATCGAGGAGACAAACGAGCATGTAGTAAAGCCCACGAACACTCAGGGGAGATCCACCAGGGCCGCTGAGAAGAGGATGACTGGGAGGCGTCACGCTGTAGTCGTTGATGCACTGGAATGCGTCTGAATGTGGCCTCGCTCATCAGAGTAAGCTGGGCCCCAGTGTCATACAGCGCCGTAGCATGGACTTTTCCAGGGAGATAAATTGAACAGTCGGACGTGTTGCAGGCGAAGCAGGTGTAAAAAGTGATGCCACTGCATACGCATATATAGAGGAAATTGCCGACGTAATGGGACTTATGGGATTAGCCCACCCTAAACTCAGTTTCCCGAGTAATATTGGGCATACATCAACTCTTGAGAAGGAGGAAGAGGCGGGAAGAATCCAGGAGGCGGGCCTTGCGGAACCTGGACGGTGGAGGTGGACGCAGCAGGCTTCGAGAAGAAGTGCTGGCCTTTTGTTTTCTCTTCCTTTGACAGTTTGCTGTAGTCTTCTCAAGACATGAAGGGATCACGAGTTGTCGGCCTCCATTTTTGATCAGCCCGATCCTTTTTCCGGGTATCACAATCCGTTGCATAGTGTCCAGGCACCAGGCAATAGTAGCAGTTGCCTGCCGACTTATCCTTGGATTTGTCTTTCCGTTGAGAGCTGGAGTTAGCAGCGGTGATGGATGCAGAAGCGCTGTTTCCAGCTTTGAGCTGTTCCACAGCTTTTGTGAGGGCAGAAAGCTGTGATTCCAACGAGGAAGTAGATGCAGAAGGGGTGGACGCCGCTGCGATGGAATGCGATGCTTCACGCTTCTGGAGCTCGGAGGTTTTGACACATTGGAGTACCCGTATCATTTCCTCCATAGTGGACGCTCCATTACCAGCGTGACTTCTTCCATTTATCTGTCCCTGAGGCCTAACAGGAAGAAATTGTCCATAAAGAACTGAACTGCACCAGCTGCACCATCTTTAACGCCAGATAGGTAGTCTTGATTGTTGGCCAGGGCATCCCAAGGAGCAGTGTAGTTCTCGATGTTTCGGACGAACTTTCTCATCGCGAGGTAGATACGATTCCGGCACTGTGATGCTAGTTCCTTAGCGCCTTGTTTGAAGGAACGAAGGATGCGAACTCTTTTGCTGGCCGCTACCGGAGGTGAAAACTCTTTGATTAGTGCATTCTTGAAGGCCTCCCAAGTGAGAAGTGTGGCGGCCTCGCACTGGTAGAAGTCATCTGCGGGGGTGCCTGGAACAAGGCAAAGAATCGCCTGCTGAAGCAAGACCCCGTCGGTCCACCATGCGACACCTTTGACGTGCTAGAAACGGTCGATCCATTTTCGGACTTCCCATATTTCTGTTCTTGTTCCATTCTCCGACTTGTACTCTGTGTCTTTAGAATGACCAGAGTATTTCGGAATTGAAACTTCTGTCTTGGCAATTGCCCCCATAGTCGCTTGAGCTGCAGTAGCCATGACTCGCGGATCAGCACTTGCACTATCAGATTCTTTGGTAACAGGGTCGAGAGGGTTAGGCCCCCCACGATCACGGGCCTCACGATCCAGCTGCTCACGAGAAGGTGAGTCCCCAACACCACTGTCACGTTACGTTGACTTTTTAGGAACAGGAGGGTTCATCTAAGTCAAACGACAAACACTTGAAATCAAGCTAAGTCTTGAAAAACACGAGAAATCGAGCTTTCTCAGACGCTGCCACCAAATAGTGTGTTATGGACAGAGCTCGGTTTTATACTGACTATATTCCCTACAGCTCTCAGAAGGTCTCCACGACTTGCTCAACATGGGGTCCAGGCCATCAAAAGCAACAGCAACGTCTGGAACGGATCAGACGATTGTAGCCAACCCGGATACGGAAATCACTTGCAGCTCCGGTTCCACTTCATTGAGCTGCATCTGCCGTCTCTATCGTCAGGTGTCATTCGGGTCCTATCACCATTGGGTTCCTGTACGTGTTGTACAGGTACTACCGCCGCCATCATCTGCACTGGTCTCCTACCGTGATGTCCTCATGCACAACATACAGCCCTCCCATGGGCCTGCAGCCTCCAATGGGTGTGTTCATCCCATCCATGGGCCAACTACAAGTGCCCCAGAGCCTCCCCGCCGGGCTCAACCTCTCTTCACTGGAGTTCATTGACGAGCTCCAGCGCCGTCAGCGTCGCCACACACCCCGTGAGGGTAGAGTGGCACAGCCTGCTGACTTGTTGCCTCCACCGGGCAGCAACACCACCGACACCACCAGCAGCATCGAGGAGGTTCCAATCTCCCCGCTTCATGGCAATATCACCATCCGATAACAAAATCTAGAGATGCGCGTCCATAATAAACGGAAAAGGCCTTTCAGTGATTGAGTGTGATTAGTGCCATGACATGTCTTCCAAACAATCAATCATCTTTGCTACTAAACAATATTTCATCTCTCTCAGCCTCAATTCCCTATACTTTTGGCTCCCCAAGGAGACGTTCCATTTGGCTTTCTGTACATGTATTCTATGCCTCATTCGGTTTTCCGTATAGTATATTAATAAAGCTGACTGCTCTCTTCAGAGTTAGCCAATCTCAAGAACTTAACGATGCCAAACACGTGAAAACCGGTCGATATCTTTCTATTCTTCCCCTCCTCCTGACAACCTGAAAAGGGCCGAAAAGATCCACGCCAGTGTTTGCAAAGGGAGGCTTGTCTGAATCCAATCGGTCTGGTGGAAGATCGGCCATAACCTGGTCAATCAACCTACTCTGGTAGCGGCGACATTTCACACAATCACGAAGGATTTTCTTAATCATGGGTCCTTCTCCAATGATCGTGTATTTTTCGCGCACCATTGACAACACAGCATCCTTGGCCAGATGTCCAACTATAACATGAGTTTCCCGGACCAAAAGGTGAGCGGCATGTCCATTTGGAATAATGATGGGATGTTTCATATTGTAGGAAATCCCATTTGCATGATGGATTCGGCCTCCAACTCTCAAGTTACCATTTTGATCTAGGAAGGGACAATATTTTCTTATTGGGCTCAACTTTTGCAATCCAATCAAGAAATCAATTCACTGAAGGCCTCTTCTAGAGTTTTGCGGATTATCATCAGTTCAGCTGCCCATCTCTCTTCTTCTGCTTATGGTAGACTCCATGGTGGACGAGGTACCACGATTTTCCCGTTTTGGGTGCAGGAACCCTTTCAGCGAAGTTATTGACAAGCGTTGTCTCCATGAACTTGGAGTAGTCCTTATAGCAGATTGGGTCTCGTTTGAATCTTCTGGCCAGACCCTCCCTGCTAGTAAAAGCTTGATTTCGGTTATTTGGTAGTGATCAGGCATTGTATCGGAATGGCAGCGCTAACTTGTGCATCCCGAGCGAGTTGAGCTTGATACTGGTGGAGACTTTCTTGTTCCACCAAAAATCCTCAATAGATGCTCCCATCTCGTCTACAGCGGAATCTTCAAATTCCTGACAAAAACAAGGCTTTAAGCTGAAGTTCCACATCCGGGCATTTGACCAAAACTCTATTGGCTTTCACATTGTTTGATCCACTTTCCTGGGAAGTAAACGGTCCATTCACCGCCCATCCAAGGCGATGTCTTGAAGCATAGGAGGTTCCTATAGGTCCTTCAACTACTTGGAGGGGGCAGAGAGCTTCCAGAACATTCGCTCCTATCAGTAACCCAACGTCAGCGTTCACTTCTTGAATCGGTGTATCTTGCAAATGAGGCAATCTAATTAGATGTTGCCACCTTATTATATCCACTGCAGAAACCGGTAATCGCTCTTGGTAAAGGCCACTGGCAGGCAGATTCGATTGTCCTCGTTTAAATCCATTGTCTCCTAATTGCCTACCATTTGTGTCAACATCCTATTTTCTTTGCAATCCATTGTTGTCAGACTAATCTCGGTTTGGGTCCGCTTATACCAAGGTCTCTCAAAAGTTTATTGCTAATGAAGCAGTCGCTTGTAAAATTGTCCAAGCCAGCGTAAGTTACAACATTCAGGCAGCTTACTTTGACTCGAATTTTGACAGGGATCAATGGTAGAGGCACCTGCAGAACGGTCTCGGCTTTTGAACCAACCCCTGTTTGGCACCTCTTCTCCAATTCCTTGATACAACAAGCCGAAGTAGTTTTTTTACCAGTACTAAGTTGGGATTGCCTGCGTTCCCACTCCGACGTTGCTGAATTCTCGATGAAGACACGTTGAATGTTTACAAAGTGCACTTATCGAAATTTGACCTGTTGTCGCAGTTCTTGGCCACATGTCCTGGTTTCAGGCATCCGAAACATAACCAATTTTCACTCAAAAACTGGATCTTTTCGTTATGTTCCTTCTTATCAATGGATAAGGACTTTCGTATCATAGGACTATCCCTCGATTTTTTCTCTTGTATTCCATTGTCCCGAATGTTACCGAAAATTGGCAAGGATATGACGTCAGCTTGATGTGACACAAAGCATAAACATCTAAAAAGGGATGGACTCCGCTCGGCCACAAATTCACGTTTTGGGTGACCCCTACTGGAGAAAGGACAAAGTAGCAACGCCACTTCAGCCTGCATCATCTCTCAAGGCTGCCTTAGTCTTTGGCAGATCGGCTGGGCTAATAGTTTAGCACAAAGAGATGAAATGGGCTGAAATACTTTATTGTGCCTACTTGCCATGAGAGTGCTCATTCAGGGCTTCTCTTTTCAAATTTGGAGGCTAAGAATTAGAATCAATGCATACATTTTATTGTAAGATTATTGCAAAATGTCAAGCATTTTGAAGTATATTAGAGTGAGAATACTTTTGATTAGTTTTCATAATCAAATCATGTCTATTTATTGTTTCAAAATAATGTTAAAAAGTCAAGTTGGCTTTGAATATGAAATCCGTTTGAACTCTAATTGTTCTCGCGTCAAGAAGTGGCCACAACTGCAAAGGAGTTCACTTGAACTAAGTTTCTTTACCGTGCATAATTTGCGTAAATTGTGTGTCCAGACTAATATCATGGTTGACTGTATTGTGTCTAGGGGTACCCTAGACATGATTATCTAAGTTTGAGTCATTGCAATTGTTCTTGAAGTGTTTTCTACAAGATTGAGTTTCCCATCAGCTCTCACCAGAAAAGCTCAGTCATTTATTCAGTAGTGGTAATGTGACATTGTGGCCCAATATGAACTTCTCTCTACAACTGCCCATGAAACAAATGATAGACCAATGGCTATTAAACCACACTAACATTTCCTCACGGTGTTCAGTCAAATTATCCTGATATTGTGTCCCTTGGGAAATTCTTAGCGCAAAAACAACAATCATGAGTTAAGAAAAAGTGACCAATCAATGACGTTTGGGGTACTCAATGGTTTGAACCCTTATTTAGTCCTAATGAAGTGTCTAAAACATGTACATTTCTATTGACTTTGACTAAAATTACTCTTCATCAGTCTTACCCAAAGCTAAAAAAAACAAAAGTGTTTGGAATTCCTTTAAAATTAATTATCTTTGTTGGAAATTATACAAGAGCTATCATAATCCAAAAACTTGAAACTTCTCAACATATCATGATGAAGCTGAGCATTGGGTTGTTGTAAATTCACCCTAATATATGTTAAGAAATCCACCTAATAGCTATTTATCAGAAGTTAATTTTGTTGCCTTTCCCTACCCTAAGAGGTTTTCTGAAGTAAACCATCTTTCTTCTCTATGACATCTTCTCATGGATACTCTGCCACATTCTTGTCTGCAAGTCACTTTTTACAACTCATTGTAGTACCCCAAAAGTGAATGTTGAAAACCAAAGCATCAAGAATGCAATCTCAAATGCCTTGACCATCCAAATGCACTTGATCAATGAGACAAAAAATATATTTAAAAAAAAAATATTGAAGCAGATTTTATGAGCATTATGAAGTCTGAGTTTGTTCAATGATATATATAAGTTAGGGCTTAACATGCCTCCCATACTTTGGGAAGTACTGAGTGCAAGTTAAGTTCTGAAGTTAAACTTTTGGGACAGCAGTGACTAAATTGAAGTTATTCAATTTTCGATCATTAAGTTGCTCCTAGGTCCTCTCAATTGGCCTGAAAGATTTACCCTCTTGTATTTAGTAAAAGATATCAGTGAATGTAAAAGGACAATCAGGCTTAATAATCTTTGTTTGGGACAAATGCAACAAGGAGGTAAGAGGTCCTTGCGAATCCCAGTGAATATGAATTTTCCAAGAACAAAACTTACTTATGATTTTATCAAGAAAGCCCTTGAGACAATAAAGCTAATGCCCATTGGTGCTATTGCATGTTACATTAGTGAGAAATTTCTCAGCATTTAAAAATGTTTAAATGCTCTCAAACCTCATTTTTCATATAATGAACGATTTCATAATACCTTCCCAGCCCTAACTATGCGGTATTTTTAGATTGCAGAACTTAGTATACACCCGCCAGATAATTTTGGTTAGATATTAAAAGGCTCATCATCTTCTTTTGTACTTATTTTTGTAGTTTATCATCCTGCTTCTTCCGATTCAATTCATCATTTGATGTTTCTTATCGAATGAGACTTCATCTGGATATTCAGAGGCTTATTTTCGATTCAATTTCTTATTTTTGGGAAGAGATTAAAGGTGGGATTGGCAAATAATATATTAGGCATTGTATGTCACTTTTGAAGTTCTCAATAAGTGCTTGTTCAAACCTATGTCTTGCATTTGGCGATCTTATAAACGAGGGAGGGGGTGTTAAGCCAGCCAATACTGGACTTGACAATACCTTCACACTTAGGTATGAAAAATAACTAATAATATGAAATTAAAGACTGAAAATTGGTTGTTTATCTTAAAAACGTACAGCAATTGATGTTTTAGTTCTTTCAATGAAGAAAGATCCACTGAAAATTATGTTAAGAGCGCTCTTTCAAGGGTACATAGAGGCTATCCCTTTCTCCCGTATGGGTCACCCTCTTTTTACCGTGCGGCATCCAGGTCTTATAGAAATCCAGGCATAAAGCTAGACACATCCTTAAAACGAACCTCGACGTTCCTTTCCAGTGGTTTGAATGCTGTGTGTCGCCATGACTCTGAGTTTGTAAGGAAGTTTTAAGACAATATCCTGAATCTGAGCTGGGCTATTCAATTGGTTAAGCGCACTGATTTGTTTTAAATAACTTTCACACCCCACCAGAAACAAGGAAAGCTTCTTCAAGCCACCACCATCGTCGGGCTTTATGATTGGCCAATCCTGAATCTTCTTCAAGTATGATGAGGCAATTTGAAACTTATTTTCATATTCCTTCTCCAGCAATCTTCTAGCTTCACCATACCCATCATTTGGATTCATTTGGATTCATTTGGAAACAGCTTCTCACTAGATCGCATGGTTCACCTTTAGTGTACTTCTCGAGGTAATACAACAAGTCAGAGCTCGACTGCGTATTTTCGCCCATCAGTGCATCCAAGGATCGAACGAACGAGAAGAACAAGGCGTTATCACTGCCATCAAAAATGTCCGGTTCTGATTTGGGTAAGTGGGCTCGCAAGGCAATATCAGCTAGAAGCCTTATTTGCTTCCCTGCATGCAGTTCGAGATTCTCACGGGTTTGACCTGTAATGTGCTTTTGGTTCTGAGTAAGTATCCTTGGACCGAAGTGTTTTGGTATCAAATGCTGTGAGCTTCTCTTCTTACAGCGCTATTCCATCAAGATGATCCAAAGCTCCTGCCATGCTCTCAATCTGCTTCCGTTCCACCCTCAACCTGATCGACTCTTCTCGGAGTTTGATCGTCAATTTTTCTTCTTCCAAACCTGCGAGCTCTTTGGCCAATTCTTCTCTTGCCTCCAAGTCAAATTTCCTTATAGCCAAGTCGATCTTTGCAGCCGACGAGGCTTTCGAGATTCTGGACGAACGTGAAACCTGTGAACCTAAAACTGATGCGCTGTTCCGTGGTTCAACTATGGGCTCGTTCATATTGTCAATCCAAACTGACACCCTTCTCCTGATCTCGCTGATCTCGGGACTTTTCTTTTCATACCAATTGCTGAGTTTGTCTTTGTCTTCTTGTGAGTTGTCGTCACGACGGCTTTCCTCTTCGACAGCTAATTTGAACAATCTCACGCACTCAATCCATTGCTCGAAATGGAGACGCACCACCTGCAAGTTTGTTTCATCGTTCATGGAGGTTGCAATTTCGTTAGATTTTCTCGAAATGCCTCCAAGGAGGGAGGAAAGCGATCTGAACTTCGATCCAGGTCCCGGATGGTGATTAACGTCTTGGGTCAAGGATTCGATGCCATTCCTCTCTTGGGTTGCCATAGGGACTGTTAAGTCGGAATAGATCATTTTTCACTTACGAAACCTGTCAAGTTTCGTTTTGTTTTGGGAGGGCGACGAAACATAAACAAAACAAACATTGCTCACTTGGGATGGAAAATCAA
>NC_081451.1:464783-465318 GCF_007210705.1 Tigriopus californicus
TTGGAGAGTAGGTTTCAATACGTACATGAGAAAAAGTGAGTGAGGCATGGCTATGTTTATGCCTGTGCAAGGACTTTTGTCTACCAGTAACTTCAGTTCCACGCCATGCATCTTTTAGCTTTATTGGTAGTGTCAAACATTAGAACTTGATCTCGACATATACCTTTGTTATCAATTTTCCATTTAATGTCATTTCTTTTGACTCATTGATTTTTTTACGACTTTTTCACTTTTCAAGCCCAAATTTTGGATTTAAATGCATACTGAAGTGCATGTTTTGAATTCAATTACATATTTCAGTGGATAATTTGACCAGCTTCCATGCATATTTCATGGCATAAAATGGAATTCTTTGATGAAAATTTTGGCCGTGTCTACAAATCACCTTTTTTTGGCCAAGGACCAAATGGCGACTAATTCTCTCTATCTGGCAGTGCCATAATTAGACCTCGAAAAAAATGCCATTTGGAAGGTTAAACGGAGTGGTAGGAAATGACAGAGGCGGCTACGTTTAGTATAAGGATGACAGATCTCT
>NC_081451.1:465354-465592 GCF_007210705.1 Tigriopus californicus
ATACTCCGAAACTATTCCTTTTCTCTTACCTGGTCCCGGTGACCATTTACTGGAACGACGGTCATCTTGCTCACGTTTCTCGGCCTGGATCCAAAGCTGTCTTCTGGCTTCATTTGCAGGAAATTGATGAAACTTGATTCCTTGAGCTGAATGCTTTTTCATAGAATTTTGACATCTGATGACACAATAATAACCCTGGAACCCCGAACGGGACAAGACCAAATTGTATAATAATGTT
>NC_081451.1:465628-466410 GCF_007210705.1 Tigriopus californicus
AAAATGATCTATTCCGACTTAACAGTCCCTATAGTGTCCTAAAGCGGCCAAGCTATCGAAACTGTAAATTCATCCGGGCGAAGACGGTCTGGAATCCGGCATTCGGTTCAACGGTTTCTATTCCTAATAAAGCGCACGGCAATGAGATAGAATACAGGATATTACATGACATAATGGAGAGTTATCCTACCGATATTCTACTACAGTTCTACTCTCGGACCAAGGAACCACAAGCAAAGGAACCACAACTTCTTAATGAAGACACTGATAGTTAATATACACAACCACACACCACATACAACTCATGCTCCAGCTTGATGCTCCAGATCTTTACACATTCGCTGTACTCAAGTCGAACAAAAAGACTTATAAACCAAAAACTCGCACCGGCAATAGTCCTACTTCAATCCTCAAACCAGATTCAGTCTCGGTTTTCCATCCTAGTTTAAAGCCGCCCTTATTTGAAAAGGCATGCTAGTGTGGATTCCTGGAGTTTTACACCTCTCTATAGCGGTCATTTATCAAAGAGCCCAAATTAATCTTTCTAAAGGGTTTTAGTGCTTGGGCTCACCCTCTAGTTGAGCATGCAAACTTACTAAGGAAAATCGTTTACGTTTTAGTCTGTGGTTACTCTTTGCGCGGTTCACTTATAATTCAAGTGCAGAGGGTAGCTACCAGAACAAAAGCAAGACCACCTAGTTCACATTCAGTTTATTGTTCTTGTCTATTTTAGGGACACCCTTCAATTTTGATCGTCGTCTGAAGTTCTCGGCAGATGTTTT
>NC_081451.1:467410-472505 GCF_007210705.1 Tigriopus californicus
CCTTTAGCGTCGACATCTGGGCCAAGGGCGTCGGCGGGGTCATTACCAAGGAACTCCATATACTTTTCCTCGTAAAGCTGTCTTGCATCCTCCAGCCTCTCATACTTCTCCTTGAGGAAGGCAATGTTTGGAGCAAGTGGGGCCAGAGCTTCTCTGATAAATGCCATCTGTGTACAGAGGCCGTTCTTAGATGCGGACACAGAGCGGGATAGCGCCATTGCTGTCGACGAGACGGGTCTCGGGTCAATTGGAGACGAGGTCGGTCGGAGTTGGTGGGCCCGGGTGTCAAGGGTCCGGGAAGCGATCAGAGAAGCGGGGAGCGGCAAGTGCCGATCACTGCGCCATGGAAGGTTAAACGGAGAGGTAGGAAATGACAGAGGCGGCTACGTTTAGTATGAGGATGACAGACCATTTTAGCTGAAATGCTGTTTTTTCAAAGTTGAACAAAAATGCGAAAAAGTTGAAAAAAGTCGCGAAAATGTGCAACAAAGTTGCAAAAATCCAAAAAGAAGTGTTATAAGTGGGGAAAAGGTCGTTTTAAGACCTTTTTAGCCTCTAAGTCGCATTTTCATCTGTTTCAAAATTTAAGTACCTAATTGTATTTATTAAGCTATCAATTGAGTGCACAAGAAATAACATTTTTTCTGACATTTTTCGATATTACGTCTTTTTAAATTGTTACAGATGTCATGCTAAGCAATTGATTCTCTTCTGGAGCCTCCTGTTTTGGTTCTGAGGGTGTATTTGTTCACAAAATAATTTAGGGTCAAATCAAACCCATGACGGCCAATGGAGCCCAACTGCAAGCTCTCTTTTTTGCAGACTTTCTCAAACCGAATAAAAGGGTGTTAGATTGATTTATTCCATTCGTTGGTGGACCAAATATTGCAAAGAGCTTATGACTAGACAAATCATAATCTTTCATTTTGATGATGCCGGGGATTACATTCTTTGCAGCAGTTAGTAAAGCCAGTGAGTGAAAAGCCACACCAAGAAAATGCTGAAAGGTTCTGACTGAGGATGTATTCCTTTGTCTGATCATACTGCACAGCAGTACATAGAAAGGTCCCAAACATGAAACAACAACTTAAGAAGGAAGCAGATAAGGACCCCAAATGACAATAAGAGGTCAAAAAATATCCGAAAGTTGAAAAAATAGTGAGAAAAAGGTAGGTAGGAAAAGAAGTTGAAAAAGCTAAATAAGGCCAAGAAAAGTAAAAAAGACCTTTTTCAGGCTTTAATTTTTTCTTCAAAATCTAGTTATAACACTCAGTTTGGCCGCAAGTCACAGCTAAAGCCTAAAAACATTTTTTAGTCTATAGTGCCTTATATACATTAATGAGCTTTATTTACAGAATTCACCTATATCTTTTCACAGATAAATTCGCAAGAAAGTGACCACTTGCACGCCTCCCTCTCCAGAATGGGGTACTAGTGCGGTTGGTTAGACGCTGGGCTTGCTGGGATCCTTTCGCAGTTGATCACGGATCTTCAGCAACCCAAGGTAACCCCCTCAGGATCTTCAAATTCAGCTCTTCTGATGAGGTTGATGTGAATCTTCTTTTCTACTATTGCTTGGTCGTCCAGGACGACATTGGTACCATTGATTGGGGCCCTGATCTTGAATGGGCCATGTGTTGTGGGCAGTGCTGCCAGATGGCATATTTACATGCAAAAAAAGTGTACATCTGGCATATTTAGAACCAATTGAAAAGGGCATGTTTTTGGGATCTGGCATGTTTTCTGGCATTCTGGGAGTTTCTTGGCAAGGCTGTCAAACTTAACAAATATGTTGCCAAATGGACAATTAGACATTCCAAGGATGACGGAATACATGCATGTAGAGGCTCATAGGAAAAATTATTATTTCCGGTTCCAATGAAGTCAATAAGCTTGTTTTGTAACCAATTTTGGGCATGGCAATCTGAAACCTAGGTACATATTTTCTGAACAATTGAATGATTTTTGTAGAACTGGAGACATTTTAAGACTGCTACACTCTTTATTGAAGAATTTTTCAATTACTTGCGTTATCACAAATCGTCCTTTTGGACGATAGTGATGTCAATTTTTCTTTATATGACTTGCTCAAGTACAAAGATAAATCTCGATTGACTGTTCACTGTCAACCAAAGCCCTAATTGTACTGAAGTTCCTTCAACTTATGTAAAATTGATCTTGTCAGGAAAAAGTCAGTGGCTTAAATGCAATCAGATTGGATAAAAATGTGCAGCTCACAGCCTGAGTGGAGGATTCCATGTCTTTTGTCCTACTCGGACATTCCCGTCTTGTTGCCTTGGCTTGATTGATAGAAGTGTGATACTTGCTCTCTTTGACGCCCATCATTGCCAATTATTTTTTTATCATAATTATATAGCTATCATTCTCCAATCTCTACTGAATCATGAGTCTATTCTGTTCTCCAACTGCACCAAGGATGTTACAATTAAATGTTATTTTCCAACTAGGTCTTGAATAAACCCTCTGCAGGTGTTATTTTTTATTGAAAGAAAATTGAGTTTCTGATATAATTCAGACCAAACTGTTAACAGACATGAATTTGCCTAACAAAATTTGGAAGTGGATGATATGATGGCCTCTGACCCAACATCCCTCACAAAACAACGACATAAACATTGAGTCAGTTAGAATAATAAATTTGGGGCCGCACATTTGCTGATCTGTTTCCACAAATTATGGGAAATCTATTTCTCACTGTAATTTCAAAGGCCTAATTTATCAAGAATTGTGTACCAATTCTACCCAATAACATATCTTTTTTTTAATTTTTGATGAAATTATTAAACAAACAATGCTTCATCTTTTTCCGGTTCCTAAGGGGTAGCCTTGCGTTACTACCGTTCTTAAGATTTTGATTGATACCTTTTACCGCTCCCCTGAAGCCCATAAACACGTAAATAATGAGTAAAAGCATGGTCTATATCATTGAAATCTTGCTTCAGAAGGTCAACCGTTATGAATATTCAAGCTAGATTAGAATTACGACCTCCACCTCATGCCAAAGGTTGCAAACGCGGGATGTTTTTTTTTTCTTTCGGGCATGTTTTCTGGCATATTCCGATTTCCATTGGCATGTTCAGGCATATTTCGGATGTATTCTGGCATGTTCGGAGCCAAGGGATCTGACAGCACTGGTTGTGGCAAACTACATACCGGTCGCCATATTCAGACATTTAGGCAAGCGCTGGTACCGGTAAACAAACTTGCCTGACAATGTCAGTGATGCAATATTGGCGTTGCAAACTGGATTTAACGAAGCTGACCTTTTCTCATACAGCAATGTGAAAGAAGGGTCAGCTTCTCAAAAACGTAATTGAAGCCCCAAACTTGCATCACTGACACTGGTACCAGCAAACAAACGAACATGCCAGAGCTAGCCTAAACGACCCCATATTGCTCGAATCAAGTTCAACGAGAGCCAGACACGAGACTTGGTGAAAGTTTAAGGGTATTCCTCTAGAATAGACAACGGTGGAAAAACAGTTTGCTCAGTGATGACAGATATGAAGACATTCATGTCAGTTTTTAAGGTCATTTTCATTTTATTAAATGGCAAGAGGAAATGATCCTTGCAACCGAGCTGCCGCAGGCTTGCGCCGCGGCCTAGGCGCCCCCAGGTCCTTGCAACTGAAGGGTTGGGTTAGGTTAGGTTGGGTTAGGTTAGGTTGGGTTAGGTTAGGTTAGATTAGGTTAGGTCAGGTCAGTTTAGGTCAAAGTTTCATTTCTAATCTGAAATGTCCGGCATCACTGAGAGGACAACTTTTCCGTCGTGCCGGCCCGTTGTCTATTCTAGAGAAATACCAGTTTAAGATAACTAAGAAAATAACGAGACTGTCGTTATTGGAAGTAAGTCATAGACTGCTGTTTATTCCGTAGGAGCATAGTTTGTTTGTTATGAAGTCAGCTGGCACCTCTCTCGTTCAGCTGGCCATTTGATTTTGGATGTCCCAATTGAGGGATATTCCGGCTTTGTTATCAAAGCCAACATTAATTTTTACCTCAACCTCTGGAATGACCGTAGGTAGGTTCGCCCATTTAAGCTGTTATAGCAGCAACTCGTGCCGTTATTTAAATACTGTAAAAAAACTCACACTTGGCAAGACGGGCATAGATCCAGACTTCCCAAAATGAAAAGCGGATGCTCTACCAATACGGTACGCCAGCAAGCCTATAGCTAATTAGCACATAGTATTATGCATATAGAAATGGGGAGCGCTTACGGTGCCTGTACCAAGTCGGTCGAAACATGTTGGGACATACCCATACCCCTCTTTGTATCAGGGTGTGGTTCTGTAAAATGTAAATGAATGGTCGTCATTTTTTGCGGAATTGGGTGAAAAGTGGCAGAAAATTCGAATTTTCACAAAATGATGGCGGGAAAGTTTGGCTTTTTTATGTTTTTGCTGGCTATTTTTATACCATACCATCAGGCACCACTGCCCTCTATCGCACGTTTGGGGAATTGGGACACCGTCGTGGGGCAAGCCTTCGTGCAAATTTTCCTGTTTGCAGTTTCAACTATCACTCCATTCCAGGCCAGAGCCTCCATTCCCACAAAGGCTCCATTTCAGAATCAACAGAAAACTCGTGCTGTCCCTCCCAATCATTATCTTGAACCTGCTTTGGGGAGTACCAGACGCTTTCAATGGGCTACCTGATCCACTTACGTACTCTGTGGCAATCCCACCACTGGCCCCATATTGAGCTTCTGGCAGCAGACTTATTGTAACCCTTGTGTCCACTGATGCTTGAATCCAACATATGTTTATTTTCATGTTAATGGGGGGTCTAACATCACTAATTGCCCTCACTTCCTGCACGTGCTTCTCTTTCTTTGGGCAACTAGTGGCAATGTGTTCCCTCTCCTTACAAGCATAGCACAACACCCCTTTCCATTCTTGTTCCGATGATTTACTTGATTCTTTCCACCTTGATTGAGATTGGAACGTGCTCTTTAATGGGTCTTTGTGCAAGCCAATGGTTATTAGGGCGTATTTGACATTTGGCATTTGGGGGCTGATGTTATAAAAATATTTGTCTTACGTTCAGTACGTACTTTTAGTGACTCTAGCAC
>NC_081451.1:472541-475021 GCF_007210705.1 Tigriopus californicus
ACAAGCAAGCGGCAGCCTCAAACTGAGCTGAACCATGGAGTACGTCAGTAGTGGAGTGGAATGCTCGGTCAAAGATCGAACGTCTTTCCGAGGGTGAGGTAATAATTAATGTTGGCTGTGATGATGAAGTGGGAATATCCCCCCATTGGGACATCCATCATTCAGATGGCAGGCCGAGCAAGAGAGCTGCCATCTGACTTTGTAACAAACAAACTAATGAAATGGCAAAATTACAAGATTGTCAAAAATTCATGAGCACCTTGAAAAGGATGCACAAACTTACTCTATGAGCACTCTACTCCACTGAATGAATATAGCAAGCCTTTATTTTTTTGTCAAAAAGCAGAGGGTCATAGTGTACTGAGTTCTTAATAAACTCTCAATACTGTATGTACTTTGAACAAAAGCAGCTTGCGTCACGGCAAAACATTTGTACTGAAGTCATGTATCAACCGTGATGTGGTTTTTGATAAACATGCCAGATGTACCATTTTTTCCTTAACTAGATACTTTGGCATGTATTGATAAAAGCCTTTGGAATTTTCAGAATTTTTATATCTTAAGGGATTTTTTCAAGGACAATGGGCAAAATCAAGGGAAAAACTTCTTTTCAAGCTAAAATCAAAAAGGTGCAATATACCCAAAATGATGCAGAAAATGCGGAAAAGGATATTTCGACAACACTGTCAATGAGTCTGGACTCAAGTTCTTTCTAAAAGAATTGAGTACAACCACCTCTTTTATTTTTTTTAATGAAAAATAAATTGGCCATACAGCAGGCTTTGGTCCGTTATGTTTTGACGACAAAAGAAAATAATTTTTGGATGATGTTTCAATAGGCCTTGTTTAGCTTGTAAAAACAGGATGGGTCATTGGCCAGACTTGGCAAAAAGTCAAAAAGTCAAAGGCCTTGTCCCAGAGCTACCTTTTTTACTATATTTTCCATACATTGAATAGCTTTGCCTCCCAAGCGTCATCCCTGATGGGCTTGCTCATTTCAAGGGGCTGGATAATAAGTTTCATACTTCAAGTGGCCATGCGGTCACCACTCATCAGAGACGCACAGGGATATCAGGACGAAACCAGCACAATGTGACTGGCAATAACGTAGTAACTAATACATGGATTGATTATTAACAATGTAACAGAATTCCTGTCAAAATAACTGATTTAGCGTTTGCATAAATTGGTTCAAGTCCCAGCCACTAACATTTTGTGGATTTTCATGCGTTTTGCCTTTTTTCTACTTCATTGCCAACTTGAGCGTGAAATCCGCCAAAATTAGTCAAATGCGGAGTCCAAGTCTGTCAACCCGCCATCAAGATTTGTTCCCACGGCGAGCTTCGAAAATTTGGCGGAAAACCGCCGCATCTGGCACCACTGGAATTTCATCCTCATGTTAATGTTCAGGAGGTAACGCAAAACTAAAACGTCTTCTAGCGAGGGTTCAGAGAGCTTTCCACTCCACAATTGCCGTACTCCATGGCTGAACTCAATGGTTTGATAGTACGTTCATTACGTCGTGGTATGCTTTTACTTTCACTAAGAGGATGGCCGACGTCCGGGCATCACGCATCTGGCCTGTTAACTGACTGGGCTTGGTAATGGAGGGATTAGGAGACGCAGAAGCGGGATTACAGCAGGGTGGCCCTTCAAAGTGTCAAACCTCCGAGCAGATTAGCACCTCTATGTTATATATTTTGTGAAAAAATCAAACATGTGGGGGCCGTCCGAGCTTCAATATCTACCTTTAAGTAAAGTCAAAGTACAAGCCACATTTTGAAGGTCAAACCATTAAGATATAAAGCAAGTCCCGACAAGAAGAAGAAGGCAATGATGGTCAGTCAAGATTCTCGAAGCAAGTTCTCATGGCTCGTTCAAATCGCTGAGCTGGCCTGCGGTTCTTAGCGGTGGCCACGGAGTCTGGCGGAGCAACGAGTTAGGCAGGGACGCCGACCGCAAGCTTGGATTGAAGAAGAAGAATAGGAATAAAACAGGGAATAGGCGGTCTTTCTATGAGTCGGGGCCCTCCTCTAATCAGTTGGCTCTCACGAGGAGACGACTATGGTCGTTAAAAAATGTACTCTGAGATGACAGCTCGGCAGCTTGCATACACTAGAGGTTGCGTTGGTTGCCTTTCGTTCATGACGTAGGGTATTGTAACTTTTGAAGATTTTCTTGGTTGGAATATAAAATGTTGCGGGTTCGAATCAACAGAAACGGTTTATCTATTAAGTTAATTTTACGAAAAACTAAGTGTTGAGAATTGATCTAGGAGGGCAAGTTGGTGTATGCCAAATTGTAAGATCCATTCATCTGAACCACACAAGAAAAGGACTTAAGCAATAATGGTTGAATGCAATAGTCTTAGCTGGCCTGGGTTGGAAAGGGCTCAATCAATCTCTAGACACACAAACAGAGCCCAAATGTAGGTATAAATCCATGTGGCATTGATACTGGTGCAACAAGCAAAAACGAAA
>NC_081451.1:475057-475690 GCF_007210705.1 Tigriopus californicus
GTATCTAATACATGGATTGGTTCAAGTCCCAGCCACTAACATTTTGTGGATTTTCATGCGTTTTGCCTTTTTTCTACTTCATTGCCAACTTGAGCGTGAAATCCGCCAAAATTAGTCAAATGCGGAGTCCAAGTCTGTCAACCCGCCATCAAGATTTGTTCCCACGGCGAGCTTCGAAAATTTGGCGGAAAACCGCCGCATCTGGCACCACTGGAATTTCATCCTCATGTTAATGTTCAGGAGGTAACGCAAAACTAAAACGTCTTCTAGCGAGGGTTCAGAGAGCTTTCCACTCCACAATTGCCGTACTCCATGGCTGAACTCAATGGTTTGATAGTACGTTCATTACGTCGTGGTATGCTTTTACTTTCACTAAGAGGATGGCCGACGTCCGGGCATCACGCATCTGGCCTGTTAACTGACTGGGCTTGGTAATGGAGGGATTAGGAGACGCAGAAGCGGGATTACAGCAGGGTGGCCCTTCAAAGTGTCAAACCTCCGAGCAGATTAGCACCTCTATGTTATATATTTTGTGAAAAAATCAAACATGTGGGGGCCGTCCGAGCTTCAATATCTACCTTTAAGTAAAGTCAAAGTACAAGCCACATTTTGAAGGTCAAACCATTAAGATAT
>NC_081451.1:478432-482751 GCF_007210705.1 Tigriopus californicus
ACAGGTCCATGAGAGATGATGAGAGACTTGTGCCCTGAACAAGCGCGCCCAATCGTCTTTGCTCTAACGCTTCCATGAATAACGCTAGAGTATGTATGCTTGACTGCTGTCATCTCAAAGTTCACTGTTTAACGACCATAAGTTTACCTAGCCAATTGAACCAGACCTGATATTGCGTTTGCCGTAGGGATGGTTTCAATATTTCGGGCATATCCCAATCAGTCTCATTGGCAAGATGTTAAGACAAATGTTTTGACTTGCCACTGTCGTTGAAAACGTGGGCTTCAATAGAGACGGAAAACGGCCAAGCAGCCGCACATACGGACATACCGCCATTTGACACTTGGTGAATTCCAGCCAACTCTTGACAATTTCCTGGAGCATCAAAAAAGCGGTAGAAGCGAGATAACGAGTAGTTAACTAACGTCCGTTCTTAACATCCACTAATAAGGAGTGACATCGTAGGAAATCCGCCCCCAGAATAGCTGATGAGACATCTGCTAAGGTGAGATGCCAATCGAACGGTGAACCCAAACAATCCTCTTCTTGGCCATTCCATTGGAAAAATTTCTGATGCTGCTTCCGATTATGAGATTGCTTGAACGATCGATAGGACTGACTAGTCCAGATGATAAGGATGCACGTGGAATTAACGAAATAGATGCACCCAAATCTACAAGAAAACGGGTATTTGCCAACTTTTCCATTTTAAAAACAATGGAGAAAGCATGGAAGATGCACGTGAGCCCAATGTAGCGATATTAGTTGTAGCTGTCGATGTGGATACACGACAGCCATGAACTAGTTATTTGGGCGCTCCTAACAATGGCCAATTGGTGCACCAGTGCACTTTGAGGGGACCAGACAGCGGTGTGCCTTGTTTCCGAAACGACGATGCTATTGTGTCGAAGTGAACCTGATGAAGGGTCGTACAGAACTGCTGTTTTTCGGCGAGATATCGAACAGAGAAAATGAGAGAGAGCAAGTGGGCAGAATAAAGCGCGCGGTAAATATACTAGGTATTCACTATCCCTCCATGTTTTTTTTAATGATACCATTATATATCAACTTAGAGAGGACACAATTCAAAGTAATGGTTGATTGAAGAACTGGCAAAAATCGCGCGAAAAAGAGCTAGGCGGGGGGGGAGATGATTGCACTTTGACATAGCGACAATAAAGAAATAAAGCCATTGAACCTATCAGTGAGAGTCAACCCAGGACTATAAAGAAGTCAATGACCCAGAAAGGGTATGCAGTTGAAATGTGAAAAGGTAAATAGGGATCATGGACGAGTTGAAGTGTGAGACGATGGACTTGGGTATTGGGTTTGGGGGGAAAAATTAGATCGGCATGGTTAAGATTGGACTCAGCCAGATGCACAACCATTTCATCACTAAGAACGACGTCCCCCGGTATAAATTTCGAAATTAGAATTGCTGCCCTTGCCTCTCTTTAGAATGGAGACGGCATGGAGTTCTTCAAAGAGGGGACTTTGGGACAAATCATCTGGGCATTCGACAGTGAACGGGGTGGGAACAGGATGGAAGATATACTGTACGATCAGATGCACTGATCAGTTTCTAACTGCCAGTACTGCGAGATTGCTCCAGGAAAGACCAAGGTACATGCCTTGAGAACCACGTTGTACAATCCTTGGAACATGGCCCAGAGGAAAGAAGGACGGGTTGGTTTGAGAAGCTCAGGCAGAGTAGTGCAGGACTTGTAGCCTTTCATCTGCTTACATTGATGGTGATGGTTGAGAGGAAGTTCAAAATGGAGGGATGAGTCATAATTTTTGCCAAGCTGAGAAGAGGGGTGTGCCACTTGATGCCAGGTGTCATTGAGCTTGAAAGGGACGTTCAACATAGTGAAGAGCTTGAAGTGATGTCGCCGAAAACTGGCAGGGACATGGACAATGACACGGAGAGAGGTGACTGTTGATTGAGTGAGACACAGGAGACCGGAAACCATCAGAGGCATCACTGATGTTGAGCACCATGTTGGCTTTCTGAGCTTGTTGGAGAAGATGAGAAACCTTCCCTGATAAGACGTTAGGTGAGAGTAACAGGGGGGAAAGTTGATGGTCCACCAAGAGATATACGAGACCATCAATTACACGGGAGAGGTGACGACCCTGAGTCACCAAGGTCAACAAGACCATGATGGACCCAAAAGCTTCATGTTTAGCCATGATGGCACAAGACTTTTCACTTGTCAATTTCGAAGCAATAGTCATAATGTTTTTGTGCTCCATAGCGAAGTGATGATCCTGTTGTCTAATAAAACTCAGGAGGTGTTCATCGTTGTGCATGAGCTCACGGTCGGTCTGAGAAGGGCCGTGGCTGGAACTAAAGACGTAACCAGCCACACTGGTGGCGAGAGAAGCAAGGAGGGTAATAGCCGCAGCAAAACGGGTATGTCGGTCATTGCCCTGGATAATGTGAACCAGTGAGTGCCAGGATTGGACATCAGATTGGCAGAGGTCATGAAGAAGAGATTGAGGATGTCAGTTAGAGGAGATGTCGGAAAGAGAAATGGCGTTGACCAGGTCACAAGTGGCCCAAAGATGGCGTTTAAACTCTTTGAAGGAGACTTTGAGGACAAGGTCGCTCAAGAAGAGGAAAGACGAAGTTCGTCAGACTTTATAAACGTCAGACGGCCAGAGTGCTCCGCAAAGAAGGAGCTGAGGACAATGGGGATGTAACAGGCAAATCACCAGAAACAAAAGATGCAGGATTTATCCATCCTTCTTCTTTGCATATTCGGGAGGGAATGCTGGAAGTGGAACATCCTTGACAGCACCACGACTTTGCGTAGTGGGACGCAAACATGCGTCCAGAAGGCGTAGCCTGGGTACAACTCCAGCTGAGGCTCTAGGTTTTACATTCACGCGTGCGTCACAGCGCGAAGCGTCAACCGTTTCATTGGGAAAATGACTGAATGTGCAATGAACGCTTTCTCAGCCAGAGGAGAGCACAACTTCTCGACAGAATTAGAGTTGTCAGACGAAAAAGGAGAGCTGGCGCAAGAGAGATAGTGGATGGACAAAGAAGAAGGCTCCATTGTACGGGCAGCTGGACTAGCAGGAGCATGGCCGGCTGGAACACCTGGGATAAACAGAAGCGCTTCCGGAGAGAGTGAGGAAACGTCTTGCGTGGCCAGGGCATGGTGGGATAAAAGTTCATGCGGAGGAGGAGGAGAAGAGGCAGCGTACTCATAAGAAATATGAACAGGCCTAGAAGGTGGAGGCCTCAAAAGCAAAGCGCGCACCAACAGAGACGCATGTGAAAGAGGAGGCCCATGAAGAAGCGGCTTCATTGTCAATTTTTGCAAGCTTGACTTGATTCAAGTGACTCACAGCTGTTCTGGAGCCATTGTAATACTCAACGTCCGGGAACCAAAGTTTGATGACTTGATAAGGCCCAGAGAACAAAGGTTGTAACTTTGCATTTTTGAAACGTTGATTCGGGACTTGCTCAACAAAAATGAGATATCCGATGGCTAAGGGAATATTTTTGGCATCATGCAAATTATCACGTTGCGTTTTATACATGGTTTTGGAAGAAAGATTGACATCGGCAACTTTTTTGCGAGCAATTTGAAGAGCTTTAAGCTGATCCCCATGGGTTTCATTGTAGGAAAGAGAAGGGGCCATGCCGAAAACTAGTAGTAAAGGGGATGCATAAGTCTCCTCATACACAGACGTGTTGTAAAAAATTTGAAAAGCTGGAAGATATGTTTTCCACCGCAAGAAAAGGGACTGAATTATAACTTGCAAGTAATTTTTGATTGTTTTGTTAAAAACTTCAGCACGAAAATTGCATTCGGGATGATAAGGAGTAGTCGTCTTATGAAAAATCTCAAGTCGCTGAGTCAGGGATTTCATAACACAGTTGCAGAAGTCTCGTCCTTGATCCGTAATAATCTCATGTGGCGTGGAATACCTCGTGATCCAAGTATCAAGGATGACTTGGGAAACAACGCCTGTCTCTTTCAAAAGAATTGCTACCAATTCAGCATGTTTTGAAAAAGTGTCCGTGATGACAGGAATGAACTTTTTGCCCGACTCAGAAGTCGTCAGGGGACCAAACAAATCGATTTGTACACGATGACTTGGAGAGGGAGACTGGGATAAGGGCTGTAGAGGAGCTCGAATACGGCGACCAGGTTTGTTTGTTTGAGAAGGAACGCAGTGAGAAATGTGATTCTCAACTGCCTTACGAAGACCGGGCCAATAAAAATCGGACAAAATTCTTTCGGTAGTTTTGTATATCCCTATATGACCTACAAGTTGAGAATTGTGCACAGATTGGAGTA
>NC_081451.1:482802-504082 GCF_007210705.1 Tigriopus californicus
TTAACGTGCGCTCATGCACCGAGGAAAGTTTTCCTGTGGACGATGGATGATCCGTCTGTAACGTGAAGTGACGGCCCTTAAGGTAAACAGAAAAGTATTCAATTCCCCATACGGCTGTTTGCATCTCAAGTAGGAAAGGAGTGTATTTTTTCTCATGCTTGGACGAAGAACGAGAAGCAAAACCAATTGGACGAGGATTGCCGTAATATAATTGAACTAGACAGGCTTTGAGACATTCTAAAGTAATTGCAAAGGTCAACAAATTCGCGCACCTGACGGATCGTGGAAGGAGGGGAAAAGTTTTCAATTGCCTTGGATTTGTCCATTCCAGGTAAAGTGCCATTTGGAGTCAAGGTAAAGCCATTTTCTGACATTGAGTTTCTGCCTGTGACCGCAAAGACGGTCGAAAACCTTTTGTAATGCAAGGATTTTACGGGAATGGTCTGTAGTGTGAACGAGGACAGCATCTTGATATGTGATGCATGAGAGAAAGCGCATGGCAATATCCATCATGCGGCCAAAAGAGTGGGGAACCTAGCAGCCCCATGGGAGTACAGTTCCACTCATAGGAACCGAAACCTGGGATAGTGAAGCAAGTGTATTTCCGACTACTTTCGGCTAATGGTAGTTGCCAAAAACCAGCAGTTAGATCAAGGCTAGAAAAGGCTTTAGACCCGGCGCGGCCAATTTCGTCAATACAGTCCTGTACCTTGCACTGATTGTACTTGTCAATAAATGATTTACTATTAACAGCACGAAAATCGAGAACTGGACGGAGACTACCGTCCTTTTTTAGGACACAAAATATGGGAGAATGGTAACGAGACTTAAAGGGGGAAACAACTCCTAGTTTAAGCCAGTTATTCAAATGATCAACCAAAACTGACCTGTGTGTTTCGGGAATGCGGAACTGTTTGACGTAGATTGATTCATCAGTGTTGAGAGTCACTGAATGTTCCATGACAGAAGTTCTCCCAAGGTCATACTTGTTTTTGGAGGAAAAGTCGTGATTTCGGCAGATGACAGCGAGGTAACTTCTTTAGAGTCCCGGGGACAGATGGGATCAGTGGGTTTTACTGCCTCAATGAAAAAGGCCAACTTGGAAGGATTCTGCTTGACTGAAAGGTGACAAAGACTCCAGGTAGGTGGATTTGGAGAGTTCAACATCCACGTCGAGTGGATTATCAACAATGGTGAACCTAATGCCACTAGAGGAGAAGGAGATAAGGGCGTCCTTGCCCATGATAGGGGAATTCAGACAGTCTATTGTAGAAATGCAGGTAAATGGAGAAGAGGCCGTCAGGGGAAGCTGGGGGAATCTGAAGGCCCGTACCTTGACGGCAGATGACGAACCAGCGGGAATGACCGTGGTCTCAGCACTGACCATCGAAGCTTGTGCCCATCTTGTATCATCATAGAAGAGCTGGTTGGAAATTGAATCATAGGCTTATCTTCGTAAAACGTTTGATGAATGGCTGAATAATGGAATCATATCTCCAAGCATTTTAGCATGGGCCTCCGTCCTCGTCCCTGTCAAGAAAAATGATGGATCATGGAGATATGCTGTTGACTACCGGTCGCTCAACAAAGTCACTAATTTGGGCGATTGGGTTTTCGAATACCGTGCCAATGATGGCTCGGAATCTGGTATGTCCCGCAAAACAGCCATCTATCAAGACTGGCCGTGCCAAATCGGAGAACTGCTAAATGATAGACAGGTCAAACACCGTAAAACCATATCCGGCAAAAACCTACTTGCAAGTACCTTCGATGACAGCTTCACTCCAACCAAGCCAGAAGCCAAAAATGTCGGCTTGAAACAAGATTACGCCAATCTTGAATACGACGAATTTTCAAGGGCAATAGCTCATGCTATATTCTGGGCTTTCAGTCTATAAGCTGGAGGACCAACTTCATTTCATAGAACGCCATATCCTCTCTTAATCATTTTTTTTGTATTTCTTGATTCATTCTCGGCCTCTAACCTTTTCTTGACGCCCCTCTTATTTTATTTTCATATACATCACACACGCTAACAAACGCTGACCAAACCAGAGAAACATCTTCAATAATATTCTACATGAGAACTACGGCCGACAGACCACCCAAAAGAGGCAATATTGGAATAAATATCTTCTCGGAAGGAAACCGCCACGCCGAAGAGGCTTGTATCTCGTTATTGCCAGGAGTACCAACCCGCATCACCACCGCCATTCAAGCAAAGATCCCCAAAGGAATCTACCTAAAACTTACGACCCAAAGTTCCCAAGCCGCCCAAGGCATCACCGTTCTAGGAGGTATGGTTGACACCAACTACACTGGCCCTATACAAGTGTATCTCATCAACCTTACCAACCAGTGTCAATGGTGGCCCAAACAACACGCCATCGCTCAATTGATAGTGAAAAAATATACACCGGCCAGAATAAGTGTCATATATCCCGCCAGATGTTCACGGACCTACAGCGGCCCCAAACCGGACCAAGAGTTGCCCGAAACGGAACAAGGATCTTGATGCGAAGGGTCAACCAACACCAAGAAGCCATAAAATCTCCAGAATCACAAACAAAAAAACACAAGAAAGGCTAACCCACACCTCAAACCTCCAGACAGTAATTTTCCCCACGCCTACACAGTCACCCATTACACACCACACTACAAGCTGCAACACTAATATTTCTGTTATGTTCGCCATTTTGCGGACCACGCCCAGCCACCGAGTTCGTCTTCTATCTGGACAGCCCGTGCTACCGGGCCCCCGTACTCACGTGGTAAACATCTTTGCCACTGGATTCTCATCAACCTGAGCCTCAACCACATTCCCTGATCCTAAGCCACCCCCCAAGACCAAAACTGAACCTGCCATATTCCAAACCATAGGTGAAGTGGCAACTGACACGACAGCTTTCCTGATCATAGGCCGACTCGACCTGAATACCATAGAAGAGCAACTTGCACACATCCAAGACACCATCCAATACTTGAAAGAGACCAAGAGCCCCGATGACCAAATATCCGCCAAGCAACTGTAAGTCATCAAAACCGACACCAGGGAATGCCTACATTGGATCAAAGAACTGCGCTTTCTGAAAGAGAACCCAGACCACGTCAAACGATCCGCCCTCCTAGTGGCCCCTGGCCTCACCATACTTGGAGGCGCTTTAGGAGCCCGCTTTAGCAACCACCAACTATCCAAACGTATCGACGAAATAGAAAGGCAACGTGACGCCACAGTGCACTTTATGGATGCTGCTGTGAGATAAATGAGTTCCAACAGCCAAAAGATCGCACACCTCAACGCCACTCTCACCGAGTTGATCAAAAACGATGTGTGGTCCCACCAGAAACTTGAAGAACAACAGCAAGAGCTATGGAGCATCCTATGAAAGGAGGCTTTAAAATCTTTAGCCCAGTATGCCGTCACGCAAGCCAGTCATAACATCTACTCTGTTTTAGATACACGGACCCAAGCACTGCATGAACAAGTAACAGTAGACCTCTTCCACCCCGAGATGGTCCAAGAAGCACTCAAATGCATATCCAGTCAAGCCAATGGGCCCCTGAAGCTCGCGTTCGAGCCCACGGACCTAGAAGCTTTTTACAAACTACCCTATCACACCGACATCAACAACGGAACCATGCGTATTGTGGTCCCTGTCCCGGTCTACAACATCAAAGAAACGTTCCCTATCCATTGCCACCTACCAATGCCCAAAGAGACCAACCAAGACCAAGAATTGAGAGTCATGCACCCTAATCAATAATGGCAAATGACGAGAGCGCCCTTTATCGAGAGTTAGATCAAACCGACCCCAACGCCTGCGTCAGATTGAGACAACTCTATTTATGTCCCCATATAAGAGTGCTGACCAAGACCTCAACTAATACCTGCTTATATACTCGACACCAGAGCAATCTGCATCAAATCCAACAACAATGCGCTTTCGAGCTCCAACCCAGAACCCGAGGAATGGAACTCTATCAGATTGGCAAACGAACCTTTCTACTATTTGCAAGACAACCAGAGGAGGTCCGAATCACTTGTGCGCCAATGGGACAAGAGATACCAAGTACGGTCCCGGAGTAACAAGTCTGCTACTTCCAGACGGATGCATGTTCAACGGCAAAGAGCATTATAACCCAACAGCCCATAGTAGCTGGCTCAGCCCCGAGATGATAGTCACCAGGCCCCCGAAAATCGCACCCATTGACCTTCCCCAAGAAGGTTTGAACCGAGTGCTCGTGCAGCCAAGCCAACAAGACACACCCTGACCAATCCCGGTATCCGACTTAATGACATCGCCCATCAAGGAACCCAACCATTGTCGTGGTTCACGCCCACCTTGCCAGGGTTGGCAAATGGGTTAATCCCGGGGCGGTTTTTTGGGGGTTTTAATGGGCGGGTGGGACGGTTTTTTTGCTTGATGGGTTTTATTTGGGTTTTAATTAGGACGGGTTTTATCAATTTTTTTATCAAATGTTGAAGTTAGACCCTTTTTATTTTGAGCCAAAGACAAACAAACTGTTACTAAAAAACCTACTCCATTACCTTAGTTTTTAAAAATAATAACGCCATACCAATAAAGGTACTTTGGAGGGGTAAATAGACGAACTTGTCCCATTTCAGAATTAAAGAGGCGAAATGTTCAACAACAGAAGTAATAAGTTTTTGATAGTTGCCCAGCTGATTTGGGATTAGTGTATTAGTCAAAGAACCGGAGCAAATAAGCCAATGCATTTGACATGCAATAAAAAAAAAATCGGTGCAGGAAACCCAAAATCTACCTTTAGAACATCAAGGATTGATCACCCCCGGGGAGAGTTTCCTACCATTGAGTCCATGAAATCAAGACATATTGCTCTTCCAGTTTCATTATCAATCAAATTACCGCCAAAGAAAGAGGAAGGTCATTGGAAAATGAAGAAAAACATTGAGAAAGATTTGCAATTAACCCGCCCGTAAAAACCCGCACATGGACGGGTTTGGGGGTTTTTATCCAACGGGCGGGTTTTAGCCAACCTTGCACCTTGCTAGCGACACTGATTGCCGGTTTCTGACTAGTCAGACCAGAAAACACTGAAAATTTAAATTAGTTGCCCTAGTCGCAACCTCCCGTGATTATTTATTTGATCCCATGAGCATGGGAAAGACGACTGTTCGGGAACATGAACGTTTTGTGTGCTGTCATCATAAATGATTGGAAAATAAGGTTGTGTTTGACGAATGTGTATTACAAATATTTGATTCATCAGTTGGGTTATGTAAGCTGCTTTCTAGAATGATTGCACGGCGACATTGCGCTATCATTTCAGTTTAAATCATGCTTCAATGATTCACTGAAAGTTAAGGTACCAATAAAAACCAAACCAATCGAACCCAAAAAAATAATGAAAAATAAATAGTCTTTTTCAAGAATACACGTTCTTCATTGGCAGACTTTGCGTTTTTTCACATGGTGATTCATTGACTTTTGATCCTTTCAGCAACCCAATTTGAACGAAACCCTTTGCAATTTCCGGTTCATGTCAGCTCCAGAATATTCCCCCATCTCTCTTTTTCGTTTTGCCTCTTCTCGATGATCTAAAAGTCTGCCATTTTTACGATTTTACGGATTTTACCCAAAACCTCTGCCCTTTCGGCCATTTTTCCTTTCGGCCGTCAAATTTTTGATACCCACAGATGGAGCCCACCATCGCAATGAGTCCAAGCTAGAGTCTAAAGTGTACTTTAGTCTCTAGTCCAAGCGAGAGCGGGAGAGAGTAGGGGGCTGGAGAGAGGGAAACGAGAATACGTCAATCCAGGGCTGCCAATTGGTTCAATTTAATCTTATGAGAAGCTGGAAAGCTAGCCGATGGGTAATCTAGTGTTTTGAACACTTTTGATTTTCAATTGGATTATGTAAGGCCACTGAGGTTGATTCAGGGACATTATGACGGAAATTCCTTTTATTTTTAATGCTACAAAATAAGGCTGTAGTGTAAACTAAACTGTTTCATGTATAACCAAACATCAGGGCTTGAACCGTTAACGTTACTTTTGTGGAAAGAGATGGCCTGGCACTACAAAAACCTCGTTCGAACGGTCTTTTCAACATTTTAGTAAATCAGTAGGTTTGGTGTTGCCCACAAGCTGACTCGTGTCTTTTCATCCTATCAGCAACCTTATTTAAAGCCTGTGAACAAAAGACAAAAAATATGAGGTTACAAATGTACAAGGGTTCGAGGAATTCGCGGTTGTTTCATTTTCATTTTTTTTTTTTTTCATTTTCATCAAACATTTTGACAGGGATTTTTTGATCTTTCTTTTCATGGTTTGAAAAATGTTAAAAAAAGGCACGTATTCCCCATTTGCATGCCTTGCCACAGGTTTCCGTCATGCAACTTGTAATGTCATACGCCACAAATCGTAAATTGAAAGATCTCGTCACAACCTCCTGTTAGGATTCATTTGATCCCACAAGTAGCAAATAAGTCATTGCATTTGCGATGGACCATCAAAATCAATAGGAGCGCAAATCTATGGTATATTTTTCTTCCCTTCTTTCCGCTTAAAAAGAAGAAAGTACGGTAGTTACGAGAGGGCTAAAATCACCATTCCATAACCGATACTGGTACTTTCATCGTTTCATCTCTTCATTCCAGGAATCCTGGTTGCTTTACGATCGGGGTCTCCATCAAATTCAGCTGCCAGGTCCTTTCTCCCGGTCTCCTTCAGCCGGATCAGCCTACTCTAAGGCAGAATTGACCCAATCGGCGTATGAATCTCCATGCCTTCTTTACTCTTCTCTCTCTTTCTCTCTCTTCCTCTCTCGCTCGATCGCGTGTATGTGCTCTGCTCAGGATCCAAGGGCTTTGCTTGAAGTACAGCGTTGCCACAAAGTCGGACACGTGGCCAGTCATGGTTATGATTTCAACTCTTGAAATGACAGCAAGAGTGGTTTTCATTTCATTTGGTGGGAAAAATGGAGACGCCCCTTATATTTACGAGAATGACGCATCAATAAGGTGTTTGTTGCCAGACTGGCCAGGCTTGGTGGATACCGGTTCCCATCCCGTCTACGGTATGACCCAAGTGACAAGCAGAGGACAATGAATTGATTTTTGGGGGGGGTCAGTTATAAAAAAGTTCAATTTGTGATGGAGCTCATATGGCTTGAACCTTAATCAACAACATTGAATGCAGCCATAATTTAGAACGTTGGCCAGACACACTGTCAAGTTTTTGTAAGAGGAGGTTAGAAGAGATACCCGTATATTATTTTGAAAAAAAGTGCAATTTACAAGAAGAGCAGCTTGGAGGAAATTGATCTTGATTGATATTTTAAGCCTTAATCTTGCTTCCTGATAGCCAACCATCATGAAGGCAGGAACCCTGCCTTAATTCAAAGCAATAAGTAGCCACAATTCATGTAGCATTGGTTGGATAATGACCTCCTTTTAGATGGAATGACCTTGAACTGACAGTTAGAAAAAGCCACAAAAGATCTATCAACAACATGCTTTGACATCATCATTTTGATTCTTCAATTATGCAAGTCAAATGAGCTAAATATGCCCATAAATTGCAGCAGAGAGGGGCAAAAAAATGGATTAAAAAGTGCACAAAGTGTTATTTTGCAACTGCAAAAACACCTAATTAAGTACAACAAATGCGAATAACAGCTTTTACTTGGCGAATCGAAATGATGACTAAAATGAGGAAAGAACCAAAAGTGGCAAAAAAACAGTAGTGCAAATGGTCATTGAAAACGGGTGTCTGTATTGACTTGTCAAACTCAACAAATTGTAAGTGGGATGACTAACGCCTCACGAAACCTCTAGAAGTTGTGAAGGCGAATGTACGACCCAAAACCCAAAACAAGTACTGAGAAATAAATCGCCGGAACAAGATTCCGTGAGACAGATTTTAAGGCATTGCGAATTTCTTAAGTTTGACAAGTCAATAGATGTGAAAAGCGGCATGTGTACATACCATTCAGGCCAAACACTAGCCCTTAAGATTCTGACTTTTCCCCAGCTCGCCAAGACCGGACTCGAGTCCATCACAGGGCCTGCCAGAGTCCTTTGATAGGTGCAGGACTCGTCTGTTCGTTTGTTCATTTGGAGTCAGATGGCAGCTCTCTAGCTTGGACTAGGGACCAGGGTCTCTAGCTTGGACTGCCATCTGATTATGGGTGCCCCAAGTTAAGGATATTCCCGCTCTGTCGTCACAACCGACGCGCGACATTAATTATAACCTCACCTTCGGAATGGTCGCAGGTTCGCCCACGAAAGCTGTTATTGTCAGCAACTTATGCTGGTATCAAATAGTACAAAAAAAGCGTGGACTGGGCTAGCCTGAGATCGAACCAGGACTTGCAGATTGGAATGAGAGTTGCTCTACTGCTGTTAGCCTTCAGCTAAGCAAGACTGTTATAATCATCAATCGAGATCTGCTTTCCAACATGGTCAATTTCTGACGACATTTCGAGACAAGGATTATAATTTTCTTTGGACCAGTCCTGATTCAATTCCGGCCACTTTTTCCAAAACTGACTGAAAGACTCAACTCTTCTTGGACTTGACCTAGGACTCCCAACACCATGGATTCATTGGGCTAGAGGGCTTGACTAGCCCTCTAAATGGGGCTAGTTCGTAGGAAACCCTTTAGACATGTCTGGCCGTGAACAGTTTGAGGTATGGTGGAGCTTGAAGCCGATGGAAGCACCAATTGGTCATTATTGTGTTAAACATATCAAAGTTTCCGTGCTCGAGTCACCCCTTCATTACCTCCGGGGTGAAAACGAGTATTGTTATCAACTTAAGCCCGGATGGATAACTCTGGAAAGTACCCCATAAGAAAGGGAAGGGATATGGATTACTTTGCCCCCCATGGTATTGGGTCATGCTTTGGGCCCATGGGTGGGTTCAATGGTAGACGTTATTCTTAACCACTTAGTGGGCGCTACGACTGTTTCAAACTGAAACTAACCTAATGCATCCCAACCTGAATTAACCCAACCGAATATGATATTTACAACCCAACAACTTGATATCGAAACCTGATAGGAATTGGGCACAGATTTATAAATGCACACCACCGAACACCGAACCTATTGCGGATACCAAACTTGAAAAAAAAATAAAGGACCATGGCGCCCCGCCCAAGCCCCGGATGGGCGCTGGCTTTCGGCGTTTTTCTTTCGTCTGGTGCTTGGCCAACCTGAAGCCAGTGACGAATGAAAGCGAGGGACCGTGCCTGTCTTGAAGCCCTGGGCTGGTCTGGCGGGCTAGCCGGCGAACTGTGGATCCAGACGGGCGGATGAGTGATGTCGGCTGGGCGCTTTTTTTTCCAGCCCAGCGAGCCGGCTAACGCACTTGGCCCCCCCACCAGACGAGGGCCAGCCGGCCAGCCTGGCCTGAACCGTTGAGGCGGACACCGTGCCCTAGGCTGAGTCAGCGGGACAAGAGACCCGACGGGCAGGCACGACTCTGAGGTCTAGTCGTTCCGGCCAGCGGGTGAGCACGTACGTGAGTCCATCCATAGCCAGGCCCACCAGCTAGATGGGTAGGTAGGCAGCTGTTGGTGTGGCAGACTTGGCCTGGTTCGGGACTGAAAGGCCGAGGCAGGCCCTGGGCAGATGGGTGCGTGGCCTTCTGTCTTCTCTCCTTCTCGTGCCGTGCCTCCTGCCCTGGTTCAGCCTAGTGTGAGTGTGGTGTGGGCGGCCTGAGCCTCTGGTTTCATCTGGATGGATGGCCCAGCTAGCTTACTAGCCAAGTCAGCCAAGTCAGCCAAGTCAGCCTGTTGTGCTCCGATCGTTCGTGGGGAATTGATTCTGGGATTGGATTCATTGGGCCACCCCATCATCCATTTCTTCTTGATCATCCTCATCCTCATCGAATTCTCCATCCATCCATCCTTGCTTGGATTGTGGCTCCCCTTTGATCCATTTCAGCCTCTCCTGGTGAGTGAGCCCTCTGGGATTGAGTGAGAGTGAGAGAGAAACAGGGCTATCGAGTTGACGAAAACTTGCTCATTCCCTCAAATCCGCGACAAACAAGGAGGACCAAGAAGAAGAAGAAAAGGAGGAGGACGAAGAGGAGGAGGAGGAGGAACAAGCCAGTCCCCAAGGCAGGATTTCTAGGATATTCCAGGATTCGGTCTCATTGATTGACTCCATCATCGGTCCACCCATATTCTCACCAATCGAAGAAGAGGATGGCGTTAAAACGGATCAACAAGGTGAGTCATGATCCCCTGGGATTGGTCGTCAAGGCCAAAGAAGGTCGGATTGAGATTGATCTGGCATCCCTGGGATCCCTGGGAAGAATGCGATTGATATCCACTTTGTCATGTGCGTGTCTCGGTAGGAGTTGCAGGATTTGGGGCGTGACCCGCCCGCCCAGTGCTCGGCCGGTCCGGTGGGCGACGATTTGTTCCACTGGCAAGCCACCATCATGGGCCCGCCCGAGAGTCCATTCCAAGGGGGCGTGTTCTTCCTCACCATCCATTTTCCCACCGACTATCCATTCAAACCGCCCAAGGTAAGTCCCAAAGCCCGCCCGCCCGCCAGAATTATCCACATCAACGGTGGATTCTCCGCCCATTCAGAGTGGGCGGGGCTCATGCACGATGCTGCTTGAATCTGAGGCCCAAGGGTCAAAGGTTGAGCCAAAGCCTTGAAGGGTCATTCATCAATTCATACCATTGAAGGTTAGGGGAAGTTTCAAAAAACACTCCACACGAAACCAGCTATTATAATCATCCCTCAACGCAACACAAATTTGAACTGACAATAAATAGGTGAAGATTAAGGTGCATCGTTCAAATGTACACTTTTGGGGGAAGATCGTTTTTATATGTTTGTAGTGAAGTTCAAATGATCGTAGCTTCATGATCATGACAGTTGATTGTGGTGTGGTTTCATCACTGAAAGGTTAAGGTCATATGAGGATGGAATTTAATCCAGATTCCAATTGCCATATCAAAGTTTAGCTCAAGTATCTGGGACAAGCAGTCAGCCAATGTTCAAGTTCAGATTTGAACCAGGGTAAACTAAAATGGACAGCCTAAACAAGGAGTTGGTCAATCTCAAATGAGAGAGCGTCATTGTTGCTGTAATTTCGTTTTCAATTTTAGCCACCTGAAATTAAATAGCACTGCCCAATGTAAGAAAACTCACCTCCTCAGGGTGAACTCGACCCTGTACCCACGCATTGACATCAAATTTGAAGTTTCATTCAATTCATTATTGTCCTGAAGGCGTGTAAGGCACTGGGCTCTAGACAAGGAATTTTGGCCTTTTTTCCACGTGTAATAGCTTGTTTAATGAAACCAAAACAAAAGCAACCGGAAGTGCCACAACCCTAATCTTAGTGTTGTATATTTCTTTTCAAATGTTGCTCAAGTATAGCTTGACATTATGACATTATGACATAACCCATGAATATCTTTTGTTTTATTCAAAATTTGCTATGTCGGCCTTGGGCGATTTTGGCACTACAGCAATATTTCCAACTTGTTCTAATCGCCCCAAAAGGACACAAGAATATGTATGATGGTCATGTCATAGTCATATGTCTTTCTTCTTGACAGCTCGTATCGTAACGTATTACCTCAGAGATCATCAGGCTTGAACCGGGATAACAAAAGTCAAAGTAGGCTCATTTCATTCCGGGTCAAGTCCTGTCTCTCTCTCTCTGTGTCTCTCTCTGTGTCTAGTAGACTCACTCGCCTCTGGTCATGTGTAAGATGTACGAGAGAGGTGGAACCTGGTTCCTGCCTGATGAACTCACGTTGATTCGAGTGTCTGAGTGAGTGTCCCTCCTTCATTCATTCATTCATTCATTCATTGGTGCTCTAGGTGGCCTTCACGACGCGTATCTACCATCCGAACATCAACTCGAACGGGAGTATTTGCCTGGACATTTTGCGCTCTCAGTGGTCGCCGGCGCTGACCATCTCCAAAGTTCTCCTCTCGATTTGCTCCCTCCTGTGTGATCCCAATCCAGACGACCCGCTAGTCCCGGAAATTGCCAGAATCTTCAAGACAGACAAGGTACGTACGACCTCCGACCTCCGACCTCCGACCTCCGACCTCTGACCTCCACCCGCTCGCTCGCTACTAGTACATATAATAACCCCCAGAAGTCGTCAATCAGCGATGTCGATAAACACGACGACTGATCAGAAATTGAGGCCATTGTCTTCCATGTCATGGCCGAAAGTGGCCAAAAGGTGGCAGGGAGCAGGGAATGGAGGTAGAGGTGGTGGCCACATGCCCGCCAGTGCTTGAAATGCCCCATCGAAATCAAACACAATCATCAATAACAGCAGGCAATAATGGCTCGGTCCTTGATGACTAATCTGTTCCATTTCTATACGTATTGTGATCCGAGCGATATAGCGCTAATGTTGTAAAATGGGTGAATAATTATCTCGATGATCGAACACAAAAAGTAGGAATAGATGGAAAGGTATCTGAACCTGTCAAGATGACCTGTGGAGTGCCCCAAGGCAGCATCCTGGGCCCATTACGTGTACTATTTCAAATTGATGTAAACGACCTCCCATGGGCAACTCAATTGGACATGACAATGTATGCCGAAGATACGACACTCCCAATTAGATAGCAATGACCTCCCTTCATTACAACACGGAACTAGTCAGTGACTTGAAGACCTAACCGAGTGGTTTCAAACTAATCGACTTGCACAAAGCGAAAGTGATTTTATGCTCCCCTGCCAATGTGCCTTATGATCTCGACAGTATGGTAAGCAACTCCCAGATGGAGCACGTTGGGTGGAACCAGCCGGAATAACTTGTGTAGTTATTTAAGGCTGATTTGTAGACGATAGATTCAATTGGAAGCAGGAAAATCGGTATGAAAAACACTATTCACCTTCTTTCTGGCAAAGAAGTCCTTACCGATGATGCTGTGCAAATCAATTGTACGATGCTCTGATCAGAAGTAAGATGGAATTCGGCCTGGAAAATGCCCAACAGTGTTCAAGTGGTTCCATCAAGGCTAAGGAAAGCATTTCAATCGCTGTGAAAGGCTTATTCTCCTGTACACTCCGTGCTTGACGGTCAACTAGTAAGCCAAAAACTTGCCTTTTCTCTGCGAAGCTTTCAATGCTCTGGAAAGATTGTCCATGGTTGAAAATGACATGGTCATAGAGTGGGTAGAATTGTCAAGAAATCACACTGTCTCACGGATTGTTTCTCATGTTCCAGGACAAGTACGCCGATTTGGCTCGAGAGTGGACTAGAAAATACGCGATGTGATTTGGTTTCATCATCATAATCAATATAAACAACCACAACAACCACAACACCAACGTTAACATGGTCTTAAACAAGTAGTACGACTGCTACCACTAACGCAACCACCAACACCAACCACGCCAACATCCTCAACAACCATCGTCTCCTCATGATCATCAACCACTTCATTTTCGGCGATATCATCATTTTTGGTCAATGATATCCACATCAATCGACCAAAGATAGCAAACGTAGCAACAACACTCTCGACTCAACGCTTTGACATCAATAAAAGGATTCTTCACTTCATATGGTTCCTTTCTTGACCCAAAAAGCCACCACAAGCCTCCTCCTCCTCCTCCTTCCCTCGCTCACATACATATTTGATCAGACCCACCCCGCCCCACCCCGCCCATTGTTTGTTCAGACTTCAGTTCAGACAAAGATTATAAATTGGACCCCTTCAAAGCGTGCGACTCCTAAAATCCTTCTGTTGTGGATGCAGATTCGACTTAAACAAAAAAAAATACGCAAGACAACCTTACGGTCATAAGAAAGAGAAGATGAATGGCTGCAAGAAACCCGAAGCCACTTGTTTGTTTCCCTCGCATCACTTTCTTATTGGTTGGAACATGGATCAGTAAAAATAAAATAAACAAAAACAAATGTTTCCAAATCATGCTCGTTTCGTTTTCGCTTCTCCCTGGGGATACTGCTGTTGGTGACATGGGCCATTGGCATGATGGAGGCAAGCATTGCAGGTTGAGCTCAGGTTATTCTTGGTAGAACAAGGTAGCTCTCTAGGTAGGACTCGACCTCCGATCATGGTGTGGTCCAATTGGACAGGAAGGCCATTTGGCAATCGCCTCCTGTACTACATTGGTCTGGATGAGCAGATGCCCTCGCCGCCACAAAGTCCGCTAATCCGTTGTCACAGCGGTAGAAATGCCCTTTAAAGTTGTGATGGAAATTCCCAAGCACATCTTGGCATTTTTCTCCCTCAGAAAATCATGAGGAAGAACTTTGATTTCATTGCATTATGACATTCTAGCCCACATAAAAAAAAACTTACGTGCCTAAAAACATTATAAAAACTAAAATTCTCAAAAACCTACCCAATGTAATTTAGGAGCACATTTAGTTAGCTCTTGAATATAAATTATGCAATCATCATCTATTTCACCGCTACTTAGATGCATCGGATTTAGTGGTCCAAATTTCATCGTTTTTAGCCCCGAAATGCCCCGGTTATATGTCAATTCAATTTCCCAAAGAAATAATATCGATTTGCAATACCACAAATACAAAAGATTATTTTAAAATCCTTTTCTTGCATAATCTCACAATAGCTAAAAATGCTATATAATGTCACTCAAAACACATTAAAAATGTAATCTTTGAAAATGTGTGTTACAATCATCATGTGCACACTTAGTTAGGCATTCACTTGAATTCTGAAGACAATACATACAACAAACAATGTTATAGATTTTGTCGTTCCCTGAAGACTTTGTTGAAACTTATTGAATATAGCTTCTTTAAGGCTTCATCGATGCTAGTTTATCTCGACTTTGCCAAGGCCTTTGCACAAGGTATCATGGCCCTTAGTAAACAGCTCCATGAGATTGGGACCGAAGGGCCAAGGTTCTCAATTGGGGTCAAGAAAGTTTCATTTGGGTTGTTGTTGTATAAACAAATTGTTAAGTGTGTGTTGTGGTAGGGTGACCGCTAGTTGACATTACATGATGTCAAGTCAGGTGTATCTCAATGGTCCATTTTTGGGTCCTTCTCCTTTTTCATTATCTTCATTGCTCCGTTTCAGACTGGCTAGTAGTATGTCGTCTCTCTTCTTTGCTATTGACGACAAAGTTGTAGTTTGGTAGGAATGGCCAGATTAGTAGCTTGCAAGGTCCTAGACCAAATATCTATTCCTGGGTAACTGAGAGTAACATGGCCTTGAATGGAATGAAATTCCGCTCAAATGACATTTGGGTCGACGCCATTAGACACTCCACTAATTAGATGATTGACTGTATAGGAACATTTGAGCAGCGTTCTTCATCCTTGAAGGATTTAGATGTAAGTCCTCCAAGATAATGGAAAGTTCGATGAGCATATCCAGGTTGAAAAGTTGGTAACGTTTCAAAACATGTGGTGGCATATATCGGCACAGTTTAAGTCCAGACGATAGTGTCGACGATACTAAAACTCTGTACCAAGTCGATTGGTTCAGGCCGCATACTTGAATATGCCTCTCCCACTCCAATTAGTTCAGCCAGGTTTGCCAAAAAGCTCGGCTGGTTCCAAAGATGTTTACCAGGAAACATGAAGATATGAGAGAGCTCTCGTATGGAGAGGTTAGAAAGGTTGGGATTTGTACAGCTATTCAGACGAAGGTACGAAAGGTATCTGATTTTGTACGTTATTCAAAAGCATTCATGAGCTGTGGTCCCAACCCAGGATTTAGGGTCAATTTCTAGTGACCGTTAGAGCTTAACGTGCGTTTTTGAGAGCACTTCAAGCCTCCGAGAATCCAGGCTAGTTTAAAAACAATGAAGTCCAACTCTCTTTCTTTCGGTCCGGGCTCCTTCCAATTGTTCAATTTGCTGGCCCTCCAAATATTTCGATAGGGTTTATGTAGGGGGTGATCCAGTAGCAAAATTTAAAGTCAGACTTTGACAAGCTTTTGACTTAAAAATCCGGATCAACCTATATTCAAAGGATTAGCCAGGATCAGCCAACCTCAATTCGTGGTCGGATTCAAATAATATATATAAATAAAAAGTCAAGTAAAATAAATAATCTTCTCGGTCTGAACTGCTGGGAATTCCAATCCCCGGTACGGTAAGGAAGTCGCAAAAAAAAAAAAATCAATTTCAAATAATTGCTTCCACTCCTCAATTTCTTTGGACCAACCAAAATTCCGAAACAAAAGAGTGAGCCTCCAGGGACTTCATGCTTCAGAGAGAAAAAGTGCTTTGTGGTGCGGGTGTCGTTCTTGTGGCCCCGAATCGTTCCGTAATTTGTAGCTTCAATAGTCATCCCAAACGCATTGTTTTTCTGATCCACAGTGATTCTTGGCCATGACTTGTCCAACATTTCACAGTCCTTCTCATATTGCCGGCCACCTCTACCCAAGGACATCCTGGAGGTCCTATTTGAGCCCTTGGGTATCTTACAGTATTAACCGGACACAAAAGTTGAGCTCCCACAGCGACGTCCACTTGGCATGTATATTTCTCAGACATTTTACGTCTCCTTTCTTTCTTCCAATTGTAGCTTTGAGACAAGTTCCTTTGAGAGGAGCGAGTATCATGGTTCGCTGCTTTGTTTTTACTGGCTTTTTGATTACTTTTAAAAAGAAGGGCCTCTCATTGTGAATTGGATTTAGATTCCAAATTTAGGGTTGCCCCAATTGTATATTTACCTACTTGCTAACCACTAGCCACCAATAACACAAAGAATCATTAATACAGACCTTCAAAGAGTGCGAGACGTCGCGAAAATCAAGCGCTCTCCATTTAAAACTTAAGACATCCAGAGCCAAGACTTCTCAAAATGAAAAAAGCCAACTCGCGCTTTAGTAGCAAGAAATCGCCTACTTAATGTTTACGAGTATGTTGCTGACGAAATCTCTGTGCGACCTCGAAAGGTAATCACAATAGTTATGATCGGTGGAGAGTGTTACAGAAACCCCCACAGAAACACAAAGGAGGAAGCAAATCCAGTGCTGCAAGAAATGGATATCACTTGCTAAAGACGATCGGTTAAGGAAAAGATCCAAAATAGGCAATGTCGTTATGTTCGACTGTTGAAACGTCTTGTGTGATGTTGAAGCCAAATGGAAAGAGACTCCCTGCAAGAGGCATTCACTTATTGGAAAAACAACAACGAGTAAGAAAGCAAGAAACAAAATTGTGATCTCAAAGGTCTTAAAATCTGGGGATACGAAAGAGTTGCCGAAATGATATAAAGATGTTGTTTATGTAAACGTTTCCAATCAAGTACTCCATTACCTTGTCTTGCAAAGAGTCCTTGTATTGAAAAGACGCAAATCAAAGGTTTCCAGTTCAGGGCTCCGTTTCGTCGGTGGAGTTCTACAACGAGATAGATAAAAAAGAGTTCTTCAGGTCTGGCTCGTGGAGGGTTGGTCCCAAAAAGGTGGCTACCATGTTGTGTGATTATCACCACTCAGCGGCCTTTGCAAGGACCGTCTTCGCCTCGACACAAGAAGGCGTTCAATTTGAGGAGGAGAGGCTCCTGGTACCAGAACAAACTCGGTATTGGGCGTTTCGTTGGACCATTTGCTCCTGGTCCAGTGAGAGAAGGCGGATTCGCCTTATTCAAGAATAGTGATTAAGTTTTGCCTCCCTTGTAATTTGGTCATTGTCCTGTCTTTGTCCTCGGCTTGATTTTTATTTCCTTTAAACAATGTCTTTCGACAAATATCCACTTATATCTTCAAATCTTGCTCCCCAAGCATTCCACCCAAGTTTTGACTGACTGATCATTTGAAATCTCTTTTTATACTTTGTGGTCACGTTGAAACCGTTTAAAACACCCCGTCAATGCTGTTTCAAGAGATCTATCCTTTCTTTCTCTTCAATTTCTCCTTCAGAGCAACACACTGCAAAAAGTTGGTGTCAATACCTAAGCCACCTAAAAAAATTGGTGCGAGACCTCAAATTTGGATTGGGATGTATTTATACTTGGCGCAGAGTTGGGTTAGACGATTGATGATCTGAGCGGGGTAATAAGTATCAAATTTCAACGATCTAGGATACGTAAAAACTTTGAGAAGCATGAACTTGCATGGCTAGTTCTCTAAATGTGAGGTCTCCTTATTGCCAATGAAGAAAAAGATCGGAGACCTTGTTCTTGAAGAAGCACCAGAGATTTTGGCGATGCAGGAAATGTGGCAATTGGTCTAGGATTCAACTGATATTCAATGGTTGATAGGATTGAACGAACAGATGGGACCACGGGGAGGTGGAGTGGGATTTTTGATTAAATCAAACCCACAAAATATAGCCAACCTAAACCTTGAATTAATGGACGAAGATTGTGAGGGTGAATAGGAATTGAAATTAGGAAAAAGAGTCTTCCTCTCTGTGTACATTACCACCACATGCTGACTTTAATACGAGCTTTCCACAAACTAAATTGATTATTCTAGGCAAACACTGGAGAAAATCAGTCTTTTCTTTGTGGAGATCTGAACATTGATTTGCTGAAACATCTAAAACTCTTACAGACCTCATTGGACTTTAGGACAGTTTAGTTTATCACCCCTGATCAATAATGCTATAAGGATTCACCGCACACTCCCGACTTAATATGACAATATCTTCACTAACTGTCCGAGGTATTGTCCTCTGGAATACTTGAATGTGATTAGTGATCACTTTGCAACTTTTACTTCATAAGCATGAAATCATAATAAGTAAGACCCTGTCCAAGGAAATAGAAATTAGGGACACAAGAAAACCTAAATCTAAAAAGACTAAAAGATTTATTGCAAGTCAAAGACTGGGTGTTAGATATGGAAACCCAAGCAGGCATTTAAAAATTTCTGAGACAAACGTTTTCTCAGATATTTGATATAGCTTGTCCAATAATAAAAAGACGATGCAATAAAGGGAACACAAAACAAAATGCTGGCGATGACCATGAGGACTGATGACGTCACGAAAACAGAAAGATAAACATGTTAATAAATTCAGGAAACATCCTAATATAGAGGTCAAAAACACTTATGATAGTTACTCTAAATCATATTACAAAGCTAGTGGCGGATAGCCAAAGAGATACAATGGAAAACTTTTTTAAAGTGAATAAAAAAAAATGAAGACCCTCTGGAAGGGTTGCGAATGAACTAATGGGTAACACGACAAATCACAGACAGTTTCTTTTCGTCTCAAATCAAACAAAGAAAACCAAATCACATCTGATCCAAAAGAAGTTGGGACAATATTTAACAACTATTTGCAAACATAGGTTTAACTTTAAAACGGCAATTTTCCCTCTCATAACGCAGAGCTCATGGGTGGATTAGGACCCAAAAAGGTCGAGAAATTTTTATTTCAAATGGTAAATGTAAAGAAATAAAGGCGGTGATAAATGAGCTCAAGTCGAAAAACAGTTTCAGGAAATGGACGGTCTGTCAAACCGAATTCTAAAACATATAGCTCCAGCTTTAAAAGTGCCGTTGGGAGGTTAGTGAACATTTCCTTTGTGTCCGGATACATACCAACAGAATGGAAAACTGCAAAAGTCATTCCACTTTTTAAATCAGGTGACAAAGCACTACCTGGTAACTATCGCCCTGTAAGTCTTTTGCCAAGTTTCTCCAAGTTTTAGAAAAATTTGTTCATAAATAAATGGCTAACTTGTTTAGAAGTAGAGGTTCTCCTTTACCCTGAACAGTTTGGTTTTAGAAAACAACATACACTATGCATGCAGTTCAAAAATTTCTACAAAAATTTCTGCTAATCTCTGCGACAAAATGGCACTGACTGTATTTCTGGACCTCAAAAAGCTTTTGATTGCGTTGATCATGGTTATATTGATAAAAAAACTGGAGTATTACGGATTCCGCGTAGGTCCATAGTTTGGTTAAAAAACTACCTTTCTGAGAGGGTACCAGTATGTCGAGGTAAATAATGTTAGGTCCTTGAAACTGAAAGTTAAATGTGGGGTTCCTCAAGGCAGCGTCCTTGGACCTCTCTTATTTCTGATCTATATAAACGACATGCCTCAGCATAGCAATTTGAAATGCATTATGTTTGCTGATGATACGACGTTTCAATGTTTGAAAGCCAACGGATAAACTAGAGGAGAAAACAAATGTTCAACTGGAACGTATTTTCAAATGGTTAGAAATAAATAAATTAACTTTAAACATAGATAAATCTAAATTCATGATTATCGGGCACAAAAATTGTAATTTAACTTCAAATCAATGTAAATGGATGTAGGTTAGAGGAGGTGGGTTCCACCACTTCCAATGAAAAATCCATACGATTTCTGGGAATGCAACTCGATAGCCAAACTCAAACTGGCACTGTCACATTGATAGTGTAGCAAACAAAATTCGTAAAATTCTTATTCAGATTTTAGTTAACTGAACAGTAATCGCAAGTCAGTGCCCAAAACTGTAAAGAAACAACTTTATAATGGACTTATCCGAAGTGTTTTGAATACGGTATTGAATTTTATGGCCAAAGTACGAAACTGAAGATCTTGTCCATACTCCAGAAAAGAGCTATTATCGTTGGATAAATAATGCGAGGTGGTTTTCTCACACTGAATCTTTGTTTCATGAGTCCAAGCTCTTAAAATTGCAAGATTTGCGCACGCTTAAATCAAGTGATGAGGCAGTCGTGCTTGCAAGAACTTCCACCATGCATTAATATTTTCAAATGGAAAAATAATCCTCGGCTTGGCGGTTGTAGAGCAATTACTCCAGTTTGCCAAGTCGGGACTTTTACAAAGACTACCGAATTTTGCTTTTCCAACGAGTGGAATAATTTCAACCCTCCAGCATCGATCTAACCAGATCTATAATTCACCCAAACAACCAGAAGATATCTCTACAGAAGTACTCTATTGCTCCGTGCAAACTCAAAAATTTCTATGTATGCCAACAAAAATCCTAAGAAATGATTTTTTATTTTTATTACGATTATCAGCCGCTCAATCTCATCAAAACACTCCATGCACCAAATTCAATTCTAAACCTATTAATTTTCCTCCCATTCCTGAAGTCGTCTCACATTTTCTAGTAAACATAACAAATTAACACTGAATTATTTGCTTTGCTCTGTTTTTCATGTTCTTCTTTCTGTATCTTTTTCTTAGTCCCTTCTTTTCTTATAACTTCAAACCGATATGATTTCCTACAAGCCTTTCAATTTGATTTTGTAATTCTTCCAACTCACGTTATCGTGTTGCAGCTTGGCCTGTAACATCATGATATCTAGCCATGTCCTTCGTTAATATGCCCAGTCCTATGAAAACAAGCTTTTGTTACCC
>NC_081451.1:504133-533873 GCF_007210705.1 Tigriopus californicus
TTGATATTTTGTGAAATTTTCAGTGACCACTCAAACTAATAAATGTTACTGGATGCTTTTAAAATATTTTTTTTTTTAATCTGCTGCTTTTTTGAGGGTTTTAGATATGGTTTGCAAGGTTTGAAGTGAATTTGAAATTATGCAAGAAATGGAAAAATAATGTCTCATTTTTGCGATAGTGAAAATCGATATTAAATCTTTGGAAATTGAATTAACATATAACAGGGACATTTTGGGGCCAAAAACGATGAAATTTGGACCACTAAATCCGATGCATCTAAGTAGCGGTGAAATAGATGATGGTATCATAATCCACATTCAAGAGCTAACTAAATTGTCTCCTAATTTTCATGGAGTGGGTTTTTGAAAATTGTAGTTTTTATAATGTTTTTAGGAATGTAAGTTTTTAATGTGGACTAGAATTCCAAAAGCGTATAAAGTTGATTTCACCGACACAAGTTCTTCATCGCTGAAGAAAATATTATTACCTATCTTCTCCATGCTTGGCATTCCCATTGTCCTTCGCACCGATAACGGTCCACAATTTACCTCAAGCGTGTTTACTCAATTCTTGGTTTCAGCAGGTTGGTAGGAAATTTCTGGGGCGTTGCTAAAGATCTCTTGTGGGACAAGAGCAAAACTCAAAGAGGCATCAACGGAACTTCGGTTTGGGATCCCGGTAGGGATTCGCCCACATCCATTTGAACCCCTTCAACCAGATTTAGATTAACTTCCTGCGCTGGGATTGATTTTTGATTGACCCTGGACCAGATTTGTTTTTTTTTAAATCAAAACTACGACATTTCTCCAGGAATTTTTTGAAGACGGCAAGATTTGTTTACGAATGGTGTGTCAACACGAGAAAAATTTACACCCAACAGAAGTTTGCCTAACAATTTGGAAATAATTCTTATTTGACAAATAATTCATCTCTGAGCCGTTTACGCGTCAAACCACCCGATCAAAACAGTCAATGGGACAAAATTTTTGATTTCAATCAAAAGATGAACAGATGAACTTGCAAGTGATCATACGATTTTCCAACGGGGGTTTGACTCTATTCCAAATTTCTGTTATGCACAGTAAACAGAAGATGATTAGAATAATGAATATTGAGAAACTGAGGAATAGAATTTCAAAAAAAAAAAAGATACCGATTGGAACTATCATGACCCATCACTTTACACCCTGTTTTCACTTTTCAACAAAGTCCTCTATTTTGCCACTCTCCCACTGAGTGTTTGTCCTTTGGATTGAAGTGATTATTTCTTCTTCCTTTGGAATATTACCATAAGCCACCGATGACCATGACGCATCAGTGAGAAGCTCGGTCTTGATATTTGGGTTGAATGGGGTGCCACGATCGCTGATGAGCAAAGGATATCCTTGGCTCGGAGAAACTCAATATCGTGCGCATCAAGCACACAAAAAGCGTTCTTTTTCTTAAGGATTTCTCGCATTGCAACCGTGGAGTGTGCCAAATCGGGTAAGAATGAGCCAAGCTGATTTGCTAAGCCAAGAAATGCCCTTAATTCTGATACATTCGTAGGTGTTGGAAATTTTAAAATGCAACCTTGGAAGGATCTGGCCGGACACCTTCAGGACTTACAATGAAGGCCGCAAATTTCATTGATTGTAACTTGGTGCCAGAGAAAGCATAATGCCAGCTTTTCGACACCTTTCAAGGACGATACGTAAACGTCGGAAAGCTTCGTCGCGGGAAGGTGCTTGGACAAGCATGTCGTCCACAATTTTCATTAGCCATCCCAAACCGGCGACGGCTGCATTGTCCGAATATTGAATTCGTCCGAACTCGAATTTAATCCCATCGGGGCTACAGTGTATTGCATTTACCGCTTCGCGCAATAAAAACGCGGTAAGCAGCGAACTCTCATGATCCAAAGGCACCTGAAAATAGCCATGCACAGCGTCCAGTTTTGCAAAACCACTTCGAATCTGGTCGTACTTGCCTCATGAGGTTCGGTGCTGATGAAAATGGGTGGATTGGTCGTTTCACGGCTTTGTTCAGCTGCCTATAATCCGTCACTAATCGAACTTTTTGCCCCCAGGTTTCTCGACGAAGTGGGCGGGGGATGTCCACTGTTGGCTCTGTGCATGGGACGATTCACTTTTGCTGAAACGAGTTCTTTGATTAATGAATCAGCATCGCTCCAAATGAATTGGGACTTGGCGTGCAGTAGTCACCCTGGCACGGCTTGACATCCAAGGACTCGTCCAACCGGATTTTCATCTCAGGACCCCTGATTGTACCTGAGGCCTCGCCCAGAGAATCCACCAAGACATCTGAGAAATCAGCCTTGACATTTCCAACCGTATCAGAAGGATCAGACTGATTCCCTTTCACTCCCCGAATTACGTCAGAAGTTGAAGCTGGGTTGGAAAATTCTCGGGAAGGATTCCCAAGGCAATGAGATCATGCAGCTGGACAACATAGGACCAACCAAATCCGGGACACAATGGCAGATACCGGAACCCAAGGGCCGCCTGATACTGAGACGCCGATAGTCACAGATCCACTATTTCGAATTGCAGATCCGTTGGCAGCTTTGCAACACGGTGGAACTTGGTATAAGAATCACACCTTTGGGCAACATCGTCCACGGGAGTACAGTGCGAGTTGCTCCCGTGTCGGGTACGGGCAACAAGAGATTGGATGTTATTCGTGCCAAGCTTGCATTGAAGAATCAGAGATGGAGTCGATCGAGGTGATTTGACGTCAACCACTGCGGAATGACATCCAACGAAGGACTCCTGTCCCCCGATCGCGATGGTTTGGAGTCGTAGGACGACGGGTATGATTCCTACCTCGACTCTCATCTGGGAACTATTGCGAGAGGTTTACTGGCAAAAGACGAGTCCCGATTCCCGGATTCCATCATGTTGAATTGAATCGGCCTCTAGCACGTGATCCAAGCGTTCCCTAGAACTCGTGCGGCGACGCAAAAGGCGAGATAGATGCCAGGCTCATCTTCTCTTTTAGAACCTGAGGAATTACATGCTCATGAAATTTTTGATGTATCAAGATGCTAACGCAATGATAAAATGCCGACATTATTTAATCATGATCAAAGTGTTCCTGAAATAAATCTATCTATCTATCTAACACATACCTGACTCCCAAAAAACAAATTTCCTACATACAAGGAATGTGATCTTCAACGAATAATATTAGTTCCGTGTTTGTAGAACTGAAACTAACCTAATAAACCAATGAAGATTTATGACAAACAAAATTCATTCTAAATACAATCAAACGATGGATTTAGGCTTTATGATTACAGCTCACAAATTCGAATTCATGAGGTCACCAAATAGTTCATGGTCGACGCTACAAAATATCGAATTTAATGTCATCTATCATTGCCTAGTACACATTGAATCATTGAATGGTTTTGGTAACACTATTCTCCATTTGTTCAAAGCCGTTTGTCCACGATGAAAATCATGCAAATCTTGTTATAGTATCATCTAGTATTTACTCATTTTCCCTGATGCTAATAAGCAAAGTTTGATTTTTCAATAGATTCGTATGAAATTCATTAGAAACAGCTCTAACCTATCATTATTGATGAATTTGAACAGCCAATAAATAAAAAAAAACTAAGAAATAGCAAATAAACCCCGCCTCGGTTCAAAAATCTTATTTGCTAGATTTCTGCAGTCCTACTTATAACTGTTTGATCGGGAAGATAAGCCTTAAACAAGCGCAACAAGAAATCGTTCAACTCATCCAAAGGGCGGCGTTGAAAAATCTTGCCACAATCATTCGATAAGCACTAAATCGTTGCTATTGATTCGAGACAAGCAACCTCTGGTTCAAATGCCTCAGCTCAGTTGAAGAAGTGTAAACGTTGAATGACAGTGTTTTTTTTTTTGATTACGCAGAATGAAGTTATCTTACGTACTAACTGTCCTTGGGCTTCCTTGGGTCCAAGGTGGTCTGACCTTCAACGATGCCTCCAAGTCCGTTTTCGGGCCCATTGGTGGACAAGTTTTTGCGACGATTTCAACCTCGGAAGCTCCAGACTACTGTAGCATGAAAAGGTAAAGGCATGTATGTTTCTTAAAACGTCGATTGAAACAAAACGGGGTTGAATGGTTGTGTCACAGTCACCGTGCATCCAAAAGAGAAAATGTCTTGAATCAAATAACCGGACAAACAATCCAAGGATTCGTTACAATCGTCGAAGTTAGTGCCCTATCAGAGAATGGGTACGGTCATGAGAAGCGCCATCTAATGCATAAATGAAGAAACAGCTCGGAGTGTCTCAAATGGACTGGAAATGGGACAGTACATAAAATTTACGGATTCGTGAATAACTTCCTTCACGAAGACCTAAAGTTCAAGCAAAAATGGCTCCGTAAGGTCAAGAATGAAGTCGTGTTTTATTTGCAAAAAATATATGCTTCGTAAAAGTAAACATTTAAAATAGAAAATTGGCTTATAACCACAGAGTAAAGGTTGTGATTGCACTCGCGGGCAACAGCAATACACATTTGATACTTCCTTATTCTAATTATCACCTAACAGCCCCAATCTCTTGACACAATGGTATGAACATTGAAATTACCATCATAATGTGCATAATTAGATGGGAAAAAAGGATTGTCTTTGATTTTTTAATGGTCCCCCTTCAAACATGATCTGAACATTGCATTTGTTTCTTTCCTTATTTTTTTTTAGATATCATGCAAAGAGTCTCATCGATTTTAAGAGTAAGCCTTAAGACTTTGACAAGTATGAGGTATAAATTTGAGCAAATGACTAAACTAAGTCACTAGTATATTTTTTTCAATTTGTTCAAACACAATTGTGACAAAGAAGTTTCTCATATGGCAATGATGATGTGCAAATGCACATTCATAAACTTCTTTTTTTGTGATTGTAGGCCAATTCAGTGAAAAAGTTTTCCATTTCAATCGTGGAGTTTACCATATTAAACATATTTCTTTCATTGTAAATGAAGCAGGATGTCGTTTTTATTCCTATGTTCAGGGAGCTCTAAAACCCAGCCAGTTGACAAGAAACAATAATCCCGTCAAAGAATGGTTCAACGGGTAGGTTTCCGTTTTTTTGCAATAATTTAGTATTTAGTGTTAGCAAAGAGCCGCAATTTGAACATTCATCAATAGATAACTGAACAGATCATGTCTGTAAAAAAGCATGCTGCGCTTATGTAGAAGGATAAAAAAAGAAGCTAAAGCAAGTTTTTATCTTCCAATGATTAACTCTCCTATTTGCTGACCCAATTAAAAAGATTAGTCAACGTCTATAAAATTGAACAGGAATTTAGAAGAATATCTTAATCTTGAGAAATGTATTTATTTGTACCTAGCAAATTAGAAATTTCATATTCAATTAACAGTTTCAATGATTTACTTTTTTTTATATTTCACTGGTCACTTGACGTTTCTCAAAGTAGACAAAAATTTAAATACTGGATCAAAATGTCATCCATACATTTCGATAATCTTTTTCATTGATATTACATGTGGTTGAGTCCAACTTCAAAATATCAAAATATTCCCAGTCGATTCATTTTTTTTTGTTTTATTTTTCGATTGATCCAAAAATACCAAAAACTGACCTTAAAAGCCAGTTAACAAAAATGGAAGTTGTAAATTCAAATGGCCGTCGCCCTCTTGAACGACGTTCATTCAAATTCGGGTTACTAATTCAATACGACAAGCACTTACAACTCGTTCATCTTATCATGCCCTCTCGCTAGGGTCAGTTCCATATCGAATCCTTTCAAGACTCATAGGTGTGGCCGGCAAAAATTTGCACATAAATATGGTCTTCATAGACAGCAAACTTGCATAAAATATCAACCGAGTTTGCACAAAAAATTGCAAATATACTTTCCAAAACATAGGCACCAACATGTTACGGGGGAGGGGGGGTGTAAGGGCTGTTTTTGCCCTCACTATCAAGCAATACGCAGGGCGTTGGTTGTTCCTCATGAAAAGGAACAAATTACAAATACAATTCCTTTGGCCAATAAGAGTTATTCGTTACACAACCGTTAAAAGTCAAAAAATGCAATGGCGTTACTTGTTACAGTTACTCTTACAAAAGTTTTCGATGACCAATATTTACGGTGTTTGCCTCATTAAGACCAAACTTTACGAAATGATGATTATATTTTTGATTCAAAATGTCCTAAAATTTAAAGCTCTCCTGCCAACATGTTAGGCTAATGGGCTTTTACTTTATTGATTTGCTTAGCACCGCATTACGTTCGTTCTTGACTTTGCTTGCTTGGCTAAGCCAACAAAAATGCATAATAGGAAAATCTTAAGGGGATGACAGGCCTCATTCATTCATTTTTTTGACATTTGGAACTAGGGAGGCGAAAGCAGCTAAAAAAGGTCAAAATAGATAGATTCAGAGCACGGATTTCGAATTCGGACATAGTTAGGGGATCACGATTTAGGTTACGTTGCAAAATCAGTTTTGCTTTTTTTTCAGAAAAACAAACGTGAGAAAATGTATTCGTTGACTTCGGTTTTGTTTTTTCACTGTTAGTTGAAACTGTTCAAAAATGTTTCAAAAATGAAAGCCTTTGGCAGTTTTTGATAACAATGTTTTGTATTTTCCAAATCTATAACGTCTTTTCAAATACTTCACAAGTATTAGAGTTAAATGTATTACCTTCTACTGGAGCACTTATTTCGACATTTCACATCTGAAACTTAAATCTTTGCCTTGTCTCAACTAATGATTGTGGAATATTTACAACCATGCAACATAAGGTCACCATGGAAGAAAATGTTAGAATTGTTTTTGGGTTTGGTTTTTCATTGGCTTTTCCAACTGCTACAGGGAATGTAATCCCCAATACTTTTAAAATGAAAGGCTACAATTCGTCTATTTATTACCTTTCAATCTTTACATGACATTTGGTGTCCCAATGAATTTGAGTTGACAGACCGAGCCAGTCCTTGAAAGTAGGTTTGGTCTGGAATACTATCTAAAAATTTGTCCAAGTCTGACTTGAAAGATGAATCGGATCAACAAGGCCTGCGTATTCCCCACGAATATTAGTGGGAAGCAAATCAAACAATGAAGGAGCCGGAGAAAGAAAAGATGTGGACTTCATTGTTCAAACTAGCCTGGATTCTCGAGGACTTCAAGGTGAAGGCTTGAAAGTCCTTTTGAGCTTCAAAAAACTTCCCTGTTGGAACCTTGTGCCTGGAGTCATGAATGGAGATGGAGAGTGTTGAGAAATTTGATGCAACACAATCAAGCCAAACGAAGATCCACTTTGTGATAAGACTTTTAGTTCAACGGTGTTTGAATGAAAAACTATAAAGAATGAAGCACTGCAAATGTAACGAAATTTGAAACAACATTAACTTTTTTTTACAAGTAAGCACAATTTTCAACGCTGAGCGTTTTTCTTTAGGGAGAAATGAATCCATAAAAAAATGGAAATTTCTGTTAGAATTTCCTAAGAGCTCAAAGTTTCCTCAGTTGCCAAGACAGAAGCCAAAAATGTAGTGCCACTCCTGAGCGTTAACAATGGAGTGAGTAATGAGTATTTTTTGGAAAATCTAAAATGGTAAGGGAGTGCAGTTCCTTTCTCGAAAAAACGGAACAAATTACTGTAGTTTCTTTTCTCCTGCCATGGCAATAAGTACATAGATGAAAAGGAAAATTATGTGATAGTTTTATCCAACACTGACATTTGAACCTACTATCCCTGGGGAGCAGATTCTTGCCTTGTCCAAGTCTCCTTAGATATGGCCAACCTGGAGCATTCAATCTGGATTCCGGATCAGTTTTATTTAAGAAACAACTACCACGTGAAGGAGAACCAGTTGAAACTTTTTTTTTTTGCCTTTTTTTCCATGGAATCCTTCACGATATGGGGACAACACCCTTTGATTGAGTTTAAACTCGAATTATGTATGGTGGCAAGTGCATCGGAACGCAATAAATATAATGGGTGATGGGTCTTTTCTCTCCTTGATGTCCTCAGCCATTTTCCATTGCGTTCTTTGCATACTGATGATCTCCGCATGAACTCTTTCTCTTTATTATCTCTCTCTCTCAGTTGGATTCTTACTCTTGAATGGAAAAGATCCATAAAATGTGCCCTCCGTATATCTATATCAGTGAGATGTACGGTGTTTTTTGCTATAACATCCACAGTGGCTCATGCTTGATCATACAGAGCCCAACACTGCTGGGGGGAAAGCACATCGATTATAGGGATAATGAGTTGACGATGTTCACATCCGGTATTCTTCTAACATGATTGCGTTGTCCTTGGACCTGTTCAAAGCCTAATAAATGTGCAATTGCTGTGAAGGTGGCTAATTCCCAGACTTTGAAAACGCACTCCGGTGACAAAGAAACGAACAACTTCTTGTGTTTGGTGAATGTAGCTCGATATCGTTGGAGAAAGATAAGCTGTTTCGTATCATTGTTTTCTCCATTCAAGTGGGAGGAGACGTGGTGCAGTGATTAGCGCAGTTTCCGAACATGAGAGAGGTCCCCGGTTCGACTCTCCTCCCCGACCTTTCTCAAGGAAACTTTTAGACGCTAACCACGCCCACAGACGGAGAACCAATCTGACACGGACTACGACATTTCCTATCGGAACTTTACACGGATGATGTGAGATGTGATGGCTAGCTTCGCTGGCCGGGCGAGGTTACCCCTCCGACCCTAGCACCCCCAATACAAAAAAAAAAGAAAATACGAGCTAAACTGATAAATGTTAATTGGCATAATCTCTTCGATGAATGCATGGCCGAAGATGAATGACGCAGGATTGTAAAGTTGTTTAAATAAACTATCAGGAGACTCATAAGTCTGCTCAATAGTTTACCAATCATGATTGATAATCACACAACTGAGCCTTGCAACAGTCGACGAAACGCATTTATCTTCTTTGGTTTGGGTTATCGCGGTCTTTGCTGACCGCTATAAGGAGTCCAAGTACTATTCAAATGAAAGATTATGATTCGTATAAATTTTGTTACATAAGCTCTATACACCATTTGCTACACCAACAATTTCTAATACTTCTTCCCTCCAACACCTGATGGTCCTATGAGGTCAAGTCGCTCAAAGACGGCTGGCATGGTCTCTGTTCCGCGTCAGGGTTCCAACACTTTTCCCGTCCATGCTGCCAACGTTCGGAACTCCTCAACAGTCCTTCAGGTTGTCCAAACAAAGCGTGCTGCGATCTCCGTAGACAGAGCTCTTTCCAAATCTTCACCCATTTAGTCTAACCAATGAATTACCTTTATTACTTATTTTGCATGTACCTTCCTTGCTCAAACGCTACAACTAGCACGAAAGTTTACTAAAGTGTTAATCCCCTGGACAAACTTAATAGATCCGATTACACACTCAACGGATATTAGAGGGAAGTAAATTGAATAATGAAGAAGCCCGAGAAAGAAGAGAGGTGGACTTCATTGTTCGAACTAGCCTGGATTCTCGAAGGCTTGAGGGTGCGCTCAAAATAAAAACACAGGTTAAGCCTCTACGGTCACTACAGTTAACCCTAAAATCTGTTGGTTATTTCACGGACTTCTAGAGATGTGGACTGCGAACGGAAGCAGCTCTCGAAGTTTGAGATGTAGAACTTGTTTCAAGACAGCCAATACACTTTTTGCATGCTTGGGTAAATATCAAACTGAACTGGATTGGACTGATAGGCTAATTAGCTGAACTGTTTCTTCTGTCTCAGCAATCACAAATGAGTTATGAGACAAAAAAGAGCACTTTACAAAACAGACCAACTTATAGGAGACGTTCGCTTTAGTGTTTTCATCAGGAGAGAAGCAAGAATCGTGGGTGGGTGCCATTTTAGACAACTTGAATTTGAAAAGTGGTTAAAAAAGTGACTCACGTTTATGTAGAATCCCCCCCAAACCGGATGCTTAGGTTTTGTATCAAATCACTTATCATGATATTTTTTTGAAGAAACCTGTCCCCCTGATTGATCAACAGTTTTGCATTTGCATTTTGAGAGGAAAGCAAGAGAATTGACGAAAATCGGTTTAGATCGCCGCCTTGACGTTTCTCATTTCAAAAGCTTCGTTTGAATCCTTTGAAGAGCAAAATTTCCGCATCCCACATTTCTTCTCGACGTCAAAATGCAATATTTTTCCCCGGCCTAATGATCAATTATGCTAGATAAATTGCCACATCACAATTTTTTGAGGAAGGTCTTACCAGAACAAAGGTTGCTACGAGAGCAGAATGGCAAATACTTTGGCAAATAAGATAGAGAGAATTACCAAAAAATGGCAGGCAATTTGGCAAATAAAACCAACATAAGTGCCAAAGGAAGTAAGAGCAGGTGCCATAATTATATGCAAGCAAAGAAAATGTCTAAGGCTTTTGTTGGTCTTTTAAAGTTTCCATTGATCAGTATGAACATTCCCAATTCACTTCGCTGGCTTAATCTCTGCTTTTAATATCTTACACTATAACTGCTTCATGGCAAGGAAAAAATACAATAAGAGCAACACATCCAGATACTGAAGAAAGTTGGAAGGACCACATAAATTTTTGGGCGGCATCTTTTTTACATTTTTTGCAAACTCCTTCATACCCTTAGGTGAAATAACCCTTGAAGTAGATGTTTGTAGACCTGAAACTCATAGAAAAGGGATGCATTTAAGTAAGTAACATTTATTTGATCGATTTCTTCCCAAAAAAATATCTGAACTAAAAAAAATCCCATTTTATGGCCTAAAATCTAATTTGCTGGTTTCTTTGCACATCTACCTGGTTATCATTTTTTGCAGCAAAGCATGAACCAGTAGAATATATATGGACGGATATGATGAGATCAAGAATTAACATTTCGTTATGTGTGAAGAAGATCCTGAACACTTCTTCAAATGCTACGAATTTATATTTCAAATTGGTTAATGGTTTAAGCACCTTGTCCTCTCTAAAAGCAATTCATAACAAGTTGCAGATTGATTGAGTCAGACCTCTTCCAGAGTCGTCATTTCATCACGGCGATTTTTGAAATTTAAAGACTTGCAGCATGTTTTTGAGTCAGGGGCTCTTTTGTTCCCTCACTGTTGTCGATGCATAAAAACGACGAATAAAAAAAAAATGAATATAGTACTAAAGAGTGCAGTCCAAAACTTACAACTGCATTTTGTCACTTTTGCGACATTTTCTTGTTCTTTGCAACAAATTGTTGCTAATGATTTACGTTTTTACAGGACAATGATTTACGATTTTACAGGGCAAGGCCAAAGTATTAACTTAAAGGGGAATTTCTTGTTTGCTCAAAAAGTTCAAAATCATTTTAAATCTCACTACGTCATAAGCAGTTTCTATTCAAAGCTGATCTGGAAAGGGAGCGCACTTTAAACTTTGGCCGCTTGACATAGTTTAGCAAAGATCTTACATCTGCTGCAATCATTCAGCAGAGAATATGAGTATTTATAAAAAAGTTTGCATGCCCTTTTGCTAAACCCTTTTGGATTTTTACTTTTGCTGATTTTTCGCTCTTTCATCATCTTGCCTCAGATTATGAAACAAAATGTAAATAGAGGCAAGAGTATCTGTATTTTTGCATTTTTCTAGATTTTTTTTGCCTTTTTTAACCCTTTGTGCGTTGTATTTTGGTTCTTTTTTTTTGCCGATTTTAATTTTATTTTAAGAACAGCCCTGGTGATTGCTTTTAGCTGGATCAATTGATTTGAGAAAGGGCTAGGAATGTGGTTTACAAAAACATACACATGTCGTTAATGGACAATGAATCTGAAATCAAAAATTCACACGAACGAATCACGAGTTTTTTTTATTTTCATTCCAGTCCTCAGGGCAAAAAATATTGTTCCGACGAAGCCGCATGGTACATGGTTGATTTCAATTGTGACCAGGATCCTCGTATCGAGATTGGCTCCTCAATTGATGGCTGCAAATTGTCCATCCTCTCTTTGGACGCATTGGACTTTGGACTTTGGAAGGTCGAGGCCAAATCATTTGGTGCTGTCGCTACCTCACAAATTATCGTGAATCTTCCCGTGGACATGCAAATCATGATGGAAAATGCCTGGGGAATTATGAAAGTTAGCAAAGGTAAGACAGACTGAAAAAAGGAACAATTTCATTTGATGCCCAAAATGGCCGTGGTCCGAGAAGTGATAAAATGAGTAAAACGGATTCAGAACAAAGCTAGATTGGGTCGGAGGTATTGTAGTGATGAAACGGCATTCACCCAAGTCCCAAGTTGTGACTTATGTGAACAACAAAGACTAATGTTGGAATCAGACAATGAAAAATATGTCAAGGCAAAGCAGGCTGGAATCAATTCCAAGGACCCGTCAATCTGTCAACATATCAGTTGAGTTAATGGGAGGATTAACCCCATTTCCATGTACAGGGTGACAACGATGACCTAGGACACTTTGAAACGGCTTTAACTCTTCATCCATTGAGATTTCAGAGGTGTCTTACTTATGTTAAAGCAATAAGTATATACCCTGCTATAATTCACATAAATATTTTATTCGACTTATCCACCTCTGGCAGAAATTACAGCCTTCACACGTTCTCGCCCTGCAGCACAAGAAGCACGTTTGGTTTCCTCGTCAACACTTTCCCGTTCTGTCAATAAGGCTGCCTTGAGATCTTCAATGTTTTTGTACGACCTTACCCCAACCTTTCGTTTAGAATGGACTAAATACAAAAGTCCATCACATTGAGATCTAGAGAGGAAGGGGGCCATATTGTCTTGTCCCAAGAGTGATCAAATTTGTTCTCAGACCAACTCTGAACGAGTTTTGTTGTGTGGGAGGGTGCACCATCCAGCTGAAAACAGTAGGAACCACAGATCATATAACGACTAGATGTCGCATTGCCCCGACCTCAGTGCAGAGGAAAGTGGATTTTAAGTCAACAACTCTGTACACCAAAAATGAGGAGGGTGACTGCCTGATCAGTAGTAACGACCTACAATCGCTGGGCCTTCAACGAACGCTATCAGTGACAAGCTCACTCTGAATCTGGCCACGCTGGCAGATGAAAAAGCATGAGTCACTGTACACCAAAATTTATGTACCAGCTGATGAAGGCAAGTGTTCGCATTTTTCCTCGCGCTATGCGAGGTCTAGTCATTATATGGTCTGTGGTAGGAACCCGTCCATAGTTGAGCCTGGATCCAGGGAAGCACCTGAGAGGCTACCATGTCCAAATAGATGCGCTGGTTAACTTTAACACCCTTTGGATTGAAGACGTTTGTCCCAATCAGTTACACCAACCCACATCATTACGGACCCTGGATTTTGGCGCCTGAACATCGTTCTCTCCTTCACAGAAGCACTCTGAATGTTCCTGGCCAAAATCCGATAATTTTGATAGTTGACAACAGCTTCAACAGTGAAAACGTTTCAATCCGTCCAAATTATAGAAATGGCCGTGCCCTCTTGAAACCACTTCTTGAGTTTTTTTGCTCTTGAGAGCCTCTTCTCCATAGCAGTTGAACTCAAGATCTGTCTCTCTTGCATATGGTAAGCAGTCACATGCAAGTCCTTTTTGACCACCCTTCGCATAACTTCCCGGTTCACACCTGCCTGCCGAGCAATATGTCGAATGGAACTCTTGCTGTTTCGACTTATTTTCATTGTGGTGGCTTTCATTAGTTTGGGCGTCCTCACCGACCTGGGACGACCAGATTTTGGCCTGTTCTCAACACTGTTGAACTATTTGAACCTTTTGATAGTATGTGACACAATTGATTTTGACACCATCATGACTTCCAAAGCCTTTGCAATCTTCCTGCAACTGTGGCCTTCCTTGTAAAGTTTTATTATGGCCTCACGTGTTTCCATTTTACGATAAATCTAGACACTTTATCGATCACAAAACCAACATAAACAACAACTAGAGGTGGCTTGAATGATATCCTTTTTTTTTGCATATGGAGGGAAATTTGAATGATGGAGTGGCCTTTGAAGCTACTTTTCGATTTCCTGAAACATAGTTGTCACCCTATATATATCATCACCACTTGCAAAAACATTGCACCATAAGAGGTTCCTTAGTAGGGTCTGCAACAAGTATCAAGTAAGTAACTACTAGACTCTAAACCTGAGAGGACTGTACTAATCTTCCTCCTTCCTGGGACTTAAGGCGAATCATCATCCAATTCTCCTACTTCAGTCGGATCCTTAGATCGAGAGAGTTGAATCCGCTACTATTAACATCATTTGGTATCTACTTTGGTATTGGTCATCAATAGAGCTGTAATAAATAGTCGATTAAATTTGGCAAGATTGGGTTATAAAATAAAAAGTTACTACTTTAAAATTTGATAGCTTTTGGAATTTTCTGTTCACTCTCAGTTTTAATCAAGTTGAGGTCATTCAAGAAAGTACTTCCAATTTACAGGGGAGCTGGATAAATCATCTTTGTTTTTCATCAATAAGAAGAATTCATTTCTTCTTCAACAATTTTGCATGTCAGCTTGCTAATACCTCACTCGTTGATACAGGCCCCTGTTTTCCAAGATTGTCCACTTTAAAGAAATCATTAGGGACCAATTTATCGACCAATTTTGAATTTGATGCTTCCTTCGACAACGATTAACTTTGAATTGGTCTCAAGTCAAAGGTTATCCCCTTTTTTGATATACTCCAACAATGGGGAAGTTATTGACCATGCTAAATAACAAAACCTTATTCTTCTTTCATTGCAGGCACCACCGTGAAATTTACATGCGAAATTGAAGTGAAGGCCAAAGTTGACCAGGACTTCCTTCCTCCAAAATTGACTTGGAAAGTGGGAGATGAAGTCAAAGCAGTCTCCAAAGACTATCGACGAGTACGTTTTTTTTGCATTTTGTAAAATACTCTGCTACCTCTTGAGTAATATTTCAGAACCAAGTTATCACCAATTGAAAATTCACTTTTTTTCACTAGTTCCGATTGTTTCAGTTAATCTGAAATCTAGAAACTAGCAAGAATTTGGTAACTCGTAAGATTTGAAGTAACTACTTGTATTGAAAAAGAGTCCATGATTTACTTCTCTAAAAATTTGACAACTGCGATTAGCCCATTTTATTCCCCCACCAAAAAAGAAAAAAAAATGGTCTTAATCCGTCTTCCATATTTAAATTGGTCTTTTGGATCATGATCAATCAAATATTTTGCAAAGTATTTTCGATTTGACTTAAAGTTTATGAAATATCCTTAACAGAGAAAGAAATCGGCCATAGGCAACGACGTAAAACATCCGATTCATTTAAAGGGATAAACTTTGAATTATTTTATTGCAACGTAGAAACAGTTTTTGATTAGGCTAGTGATTGATTTTTGTCGTCCCTGCCATGAACCACTGGAATATGGACGGGAATGGTAAGGTTGAAAATTAGCAACTCGAATTCGAGTCGATGAATTAAATTCTTCTTCAAATAAGGCTGGACCCAGATCCCTGCGATTGCGTATTTCAAATGTCAGCTCAATCAAACGACTGGGTCAAAAGTTATGCCCTCTCAAAGTGCAGTACATAGCAGAGCACAGAATGAATGACTTAGCCCTCTTCTGGAAACCAATTACCACAAGAGGGCTAGTTCGTTCATTCATTGAAGAGCTTTGTAGTGCCTTTTGAGAAGGCATAACTTTTGATCCAGTCGCTCGATCAAGCTGAAAATTGAAATGAGTAATTGTTGTAGCCTGGGAACATTCTCATTTAAAAAAGAACATAATGCGTTAACTCAATCGCGAAAAGCTAATTCCCAAACCAAGCGTCCCCGTCCATATTCCAGTTGTTCATGTCCCTGCACATCCGAACTGGGGACTCTGATTGCCGCTAAATCACACTTGACCCAAAAGCACCATCACCACCCATAGGCAATAATTTTTGCTCTCATATTTTGCAATTGGAAACGCAGGTATTAAATGCTTAAGAAATTAAGTTACTTAGCATTTAAGCTAAAATGAATCACTGATATTGGTGATAGATAGGGCCTACAAAAAAATCAAATCAAATGTAAAATCAAAAAAGAGACGGCATTTGTCCCAATCTCATTGCCAAGTCTCCCAACAGACTTCTCCCACCCCATTCCTCTCCTTCCCACTCCTTGCTCTCAACCCATTCCTTGTTCACTTCCCTCTCCTTGTTCTTCACCCTCTCCTTGTTCCCTTCTCTCTCCTTGTTCCCTTCCCCTCTCCTCGCTCCCCACCCCATTCCCCTCTCCTTACCTTTTCTTGTACCCTACCTTTTTCTTGCCCCTACTCTTTTCTTGTCCCCTACCCTCTCCTTGTTCCCTACCCTTTCCTTGTTCCCTACCCTCTCCCTGTTCCCTTCCCTCTCATTGCTTCTTTCTCTTTCTTCATGCCCTACCCCATTTTTCTCTCCTTCCCGCTCCTTGTTTCCTTCTCTCTCCTTTTTTCCCATCCTCTCCTCGTTCCCCACCCTCACTTGTTCTCCTCCCTCTGCTTGTTCCCCACTCTCTCCTTGTTCCTTTTCCTCTCATTTTTCCTTTCCATATCCTTATTCCCCACCCCATTTCTCTCTCCTTCCCCTCCTTGTTCCCTTCCCTCACCATTTTCCCCACCCTCTTCTTGTTCCTTTCCCTCTCCTTTTTCCCCACCCTCTCCTTGTTTCCCACCCTCTCCTTGCTCCCCACCATCTAATTGTTCTCTTCCTTTTCCTTGTTCCATTCCCTCCCCTCATTCCCTACCCCATTCTTTCTCCTTCCCTCTCCTTGTTTCCCACCCTCTCCTTGCTCCCCACCATCTAATTGTTCTCTTCCTTTTCCTTGTTCCATTCCCTCCCCTCATTCCCTACCCCATTCTTTCTCCTTCCCTCTCCTTGTTTCCCTGGCCTCTCCTCGCTCCCCACCCATTCCCCTCTACTTCCCTCTGCTTGTTCCCTGCCTTCTCCTTGTTCCCTTCCCTCTCCTTGCTCCATTCCCTCTCCTTGCTCCATTCCCTCTCCTTGTTCCCTTCCCTCTCCTCGTTCCCCACCCCATTCCTCTCTCCTTCTCCTCCTTGTTCCCTTCCCTCACCTTTTTCCTTTCCATTTCCCCATTCCCCACCCCATTTCTCTCTCCTTCTCCTCCTTGTTCCCTTCCCTCACCTTTTTCCCCACCCTCTTCTTGTTCCTTTCTCTTTCCTCATTCCCTACGCCATTCCTTCTCCTTCCCTCTCCTCGTTCCCCACCCCATTCCTCTCTCATTCTCTCTAATTGTTCTCTTCCTCTCCTTGTTCACCACCCTCATCCTCAATTCCCTGCAACTCTTTCCTACCCCAACTTTGCAGCCCAACTCCCTCCTCTGGACGCAATGATTTTATGCTCAGGTTGCGGCCAGAGTACTTCCTCCTCTATTTCTTTTACCTTCTCCTCAAAGGTTTTCGCACCCTCCAACTCAGATGAGTTGTGTCTAGAGGCAGGAGTTTCTAATGTTTGAAGGCCTAGCCAAAGATTTGATATCTTTTGTCCAAAGAAGGACAATCAGCCCGTCAAAGGGCAGTATTTAAATGTGCATTGTCTTATTTCAAAAAGGATAGCACAAAAATTAAGGTTCTTGAGGAACTAGCCTTAGATAGCCAGGTCTCGTTCATTTCCATGACCGAAACCTGGCTTCGACCAGGGGTCTTAAATGAAGACCTAGCCATCCATGGTAGGTTTCAATTTTGTTTGATGTGATAGAGAACGCCATTATAAACTCATTATACCACATGGGGGCGTATGTTAATGTATTACAAATGACATGCACAGAAGTGAAGCTCAAATGTCCAAAGGAGAAGTAGAGGTCTTAGTTTATTACTTTCAAGGTCTTGATCTGTTCATTGAAACAATGTATTGGCACCCCTCTTGCTCAGTACGCGCGGTTATGTCTGCTCTCAAATTCGTAATAAGTGAGTTGGACAGGTCAGTTTGCTCGAAGCTTTTCTTGGTATCGTAAGGGACTTCAATGTCAACTTTTTTTCCATCCACTTTTGCCGTATTGAATCCAAGGTACATAAACTTCCATAAATTCATCTTCCTTGGTTACATTTCCAGTAAAAAGGTAACTCGTAATTTATCAATCGTTACAGGAGGGCCTATCGTTCTTCAATTCGTTTAGTTTTGCACCCACCACAAGTGATTCTGAAAAGGAAGTCTCATGTTCTATCCCCAACGAACCCAGTGACTTGAGTGATTCAGTGGCTTTGGAAGTGACGCATTTCGAGGAAACGGAAAAAGGTAGATTATCATTGTCATTATTATCAATTTGTTGAAAAAGGCATGCAAGTCGTGCATGATTGGTGTTGTGCAATCGTATCTGTTCAAGTGAGGGTGTCCAAATAAGTATGGGCCATATCTCATCTTGTATATGATGAAACCATGAACAATTGGGAGCACTTTATTATTTGTAATTTGTAATTAAGTGTCAAACGAGACTTGAGTGACTTGAGTCTTAGTCGGATTTCTAACCTTATCCTTTGGTCAACACAGTGGTGCCCCCTACATGCTCAAATGTCAAGACGCCTAGTTGCGTTTTTTCATTGTTAAAACGACACAAGGATCGACTTTGATGAACTATGCATCAATAAAAGTAGCGCTGTTTGATATGTTGATCCAATGAAAACATATCAGAAAATGGCATGTGTGAAAGCGTAATAAATATCTATTCGGAGTTTCCTGAGTTTCGTTGTCAATTAAAATTTCATAAAAGCCCATGTCCTAAACAAAAGTCAAAATATTTCACTTTTCTGATGCATGCACAAAAAGCTAAAAATAGTATATTATGTGATGAGACGGATAGCGACTCCGAATTGACCAGTGACGAGATGAGTCGAGCTGGAGTATCCAAAGACTTAATGAATATACTTGAAATAGACCTTACTGTATGATGGGAGGTTTATTGAACCGGAGTTGATGGCAAGGCAGGTTATGAATATCAACTGAACTCTTTACTTGTTCTGAGTTTTCCTTGAAATCTCTTTCTCCGTATTCTTCAAAGGGTGGGGGGGAAATTCCCAACATAGGTTACATGATCTTGGGTTAGTAGGGGCGCCACTTGATTAAAGGGGTACATTTCTTATTCGTCGATTCTGTTGCATTCGTATGTTCAGGAACCCTGATTGTAGTTATCTGATTCTTGGCTTGCACACGGCACTATTTTCAGGCCTATGAATTTGGGCCTGGTAACTTATAGATTTCCGTCTTGGGACTCACTGGCGCCTTTGCTCGTCGCCATCATTGCTCTGTTTGTTGCCATGGTCATTCGATGATAACTTCGTCAAAGGGTGTTTCACTACAATTATATCACTTAAAACTTACGTACAGTAAACCATTCACAACTATGATGTCATAATTGGTAGGCACGAGTTCAAATATTTTTTTATCTTGAAGTTTGAGAAAATTTAGATGATAGTTTACTAAAAAATCTTTAGTACATAGAAGATAATCATTGCAAAAATCGACAAATTTGAAAATTGAAGTGTCTGATGTTTCTTTGTAATAATTTAAACTACATGAATGTCTATTGGGGCGATCCATGTTTAAGAAAAACTGTCAATAATCTTGAATCCTAGACTAGTTATAGGTTTTAAAGAAATATTTACGAAAATGGAAGGATATCACGTAAACAATGTTGGACGACAAACAACCATTGGGGACGTTTAAGCAAGCTTTGGCAGGTTTGTTCGTTTGCTGGTGCCAGTGTCAGTGATGCAAGTTTGGGCTTCAAACACGTTTTTGTGAAGCTAACCCTTCTTTCACATTGCTATATGAGGAAAGGTCAGCTTCGTTAAATTCAGTTTGAAACGCCAATTTTGCATCACTGGCATTGGCAGGCAAAGTTTGTTTGCTGGTACCAGCGCTTGCCCAAATGTCCGAATAGAGGACATGCATAGGAAGACCACAGTGGTATTGGCATGCGCAGATCTTGGCCTGGCGGCTATCAAGAATATCACTGGGTATGCAAAATCCAGTACACAGCCTGTGTAACGCCTGGAGGGATTAGGGCAAGGATAGCCGCAATATCCATGTCCCTCGTAGTGACAAGATTTGCACTTGCATCTTCTTGGCAGGATAGAAAGAGTCAATTAAGAACAATCTACAGACTCCTATGTCAGTCCTGGCAAAGAATCGTGGAGTGACACCCATAATTATATCCAATGCTGTAAACAAGGACCTGCGGCTTAAAAATTATGCCATTGGAGCCCGCCATCTGCTCACCAAAGCCATGAAGACCATTAGTGTTGACCAAGGCAAGAAGTTGTTGGCTTCATTGAAATTCATAGTCTGGTCATGTTCGTTTCTTCTCCGACGAGAAAATGTACAATGTTGACAGGGTCTACACTCCAGAAATGATCGTTGTATTGCCAAAACCACCTCTGATGTTTCATCCGAGGGACAATATACCCGGCCTCCGTGATGGTCCTGGGCGTCATATCCTCCAATGGTGACGTCATGCCACCAATTTTCTTCGATCAAGGTGCCAGACTCAAAGCTGAAGAAAACCTACGTTACATGAAGACCACTGTGGCGCCCTAGATGAAGAAAAAGGCTAATGGAGCAAATTGTGTGTTTCAACAAGACTCCGCTCCAGCGCAACAGGCCAAAACGGTGCTGGAGTGTGTAATGGAGGCCATCCCCAGTTTCTGGTGTCCTAAAACCTAACGCCCCAACTCTATAGGTTTTTTTGCGGGTTTCCTTTTCGCTACTGGGATTGGAATCCCAGCAGTTCAAGACAAGAAATATATTCATTTTACTTACCTTTTATTTATATTTATTATTACAGGCTAACCCTTGAATATAAGGTTGATCGAGAATTTTAGTCAAAAACTTGTCCAAGTCTGACTTAAATCCTGCTACTGGATCAACGCCTGCATACGCCCTACGAATATTTGAAGGAAGCAAATTGAATAATGAAGGAGCCTGAGAAAGAAGAGAGTTGGGCTTCATTGCTTTAACTAGCCTGGATTCTCAAGGGCTTGAAGGTGTTCTCAAAACGCACGTTAAGCCTCTACGGTCAACACAATTGACCCTAAATTCTGGGTTGGGACAAAGATCATGAATGCTTTTGAAAACGTACAGTATCAGATACCTTTCGTGCCTACTCTGAATACTGTATGTTTAAATCCATTGACTACTTTTCGTGGGGAACGTTGGAGAGGGAGGTTTGTAAGACCAGCCAAAACAGCATCAAGTGCCTAGAGAGGTCTATTATTAAGGAAATCGCCAAGTTAGATCCTGCAGAGGTCACTAACGCTTGTAAAAGGTTCTGCGCTCGTCGAGGCCGTCTTGTTGGCAAATGGGTGTCACATTGAATAAAAAAATCTTTCTTAGTTATTGCATCTACCTTTGTGGGAAATATTTAATCGTTGCATCTTTTGCTACTAATTGATCTTGATGAAGTTTCTGAGTCCAGATTTACCATTTAGAACCTGTACAATGATGCTCTCAAGGATCTTGGACACAGTGGGAAGGAGTGATGTTGGTGGAAAGTTTGCCTCCCACTTTGGATTTCCTTTCCCAAAGACTGGGCTCACTTTTGCCTGCTCTAGCATGTTGGGAATTCACCGCGGAAACAATGGACGTGTTCACCAATTATCTAATAGGGAAGACGAGGCATGAAACAGCACTCCATAGAATGTGGGCACTGATTTTATCCAAACCTATTGAATCACCTAATCCTGATTGACCAGAATGTCACCACACTGCAGATTTTATTTGTCATTTCCGTGTTATAACTTATAACTATTTGCGAGAACCAAACATTCAAGCAATGAAAAAATCTTTGCTTGATTACAATTTGCATTGATTTTTTCATATATTTGAAATATTGATTTGATTTTCCTGTTTTAGACGCCACCGATCCTGCCGTGGTCCTTGAAGCCAATCAACTTGGCGAGATCGTCAAGATTATCAAGGTTTTCCCCAAACCTACAGCGGAAGACATCACATGGCACTTTGACACTCCCAAGGGATTAAAAATCCTGAAGCCGGAAGAGAGTTTCCGGCGTCTCTCTGCTTCCAAGATCAAGGACCTGGGTTCTGACCAATATCAAGTGGAGTTCTCCATTGCTAAAGTCTTGCCGATAGACGATGGCAAAAATTTGAACCTGGATGTCCAAGTAGGCCCATTTAAACACGCCATTGTGATCCCGCTAAAAGTTCAACTGCCTGGAACAGATCGACCTCCATTCATTGCCCCATCCACTCAAGCATCCAGACCTGACGCCACGGCTCGACCTCCAGCAGGTGAGATAACTCATGAGTCATGCGAACCTCTCAAGGGCTTTTTGACTAGATTGGGGCAGGAGTCATTCGTCTCCGCTTTTTTTAAGCAGGCACAACTTCACGCGCGCTCTTGCCATTAAGAAGGGAACGAAATATGCTTTCAAAAGAAGGAAGAGTAATCTTTGATACTCGACGTCAATTGAAAAACGTCTCCCTCAAATATGTCTCTACTATCTCTTTAAAATGTAGCTTTTAGGTTTAGCAATGTGGAGACAGATTTTAATGTGCCTGCAACAGAAATGATGCAAAGGAATAAAACTTGAAAAATTAAAGTCAGGGTCAAATAGAAAGATCAAAAAACGTTAAAACAAGCAATCATTGAAGACATTTAGGAAAAAATTTGTATAATGCTCCAATACAAAGAGGGGAGTTGCATTGCTATTTATCAGAAAGTGTTTATGCTTTGTGGAACACACTCACATTACGGTAAGCTTCGATTTGACGGGATGAAAAAGGAAACGTAGCCGGACACAGGGATTATAATTCCCGAATTGAATAGACATTTTCTCAATTGCCAAGGCTTACATTTACTCTTTTCTTTGTGAAAGAAACTAAACTTGTTTTGATGCAGTTTTTGCCCAGTGAATAAGCCTAACATATTTGTTGATAATTGCCCCAAGATACAACCGAAGCACGTTCTTATACCATTTGATGCAAAATTGAATTTTTGAAGCATAGTATCTCAGGGTCTGCTACATGAATTTTGTTCATATTTCATTTGAAAATGTGACTGAGGATATTCCGATTTATAAATGTTGTCTTTCTTATAGGTTTTAAGTGAATTGATATAATGATCTATTCCTCTTTGTAAGATAAGTCTTCACAAAAGTTAGTGCTTTTATTGCTCTAATACAGTAAACTACAAATGGAAGTCATTTTTCGTAAGTGCTTTGGTATTGGTGTTAACATGCCTGAAGTTATAAAGTGACGAACGATATTTTACCATCAAAGAACTGAACTTTTTGAGCAATGATTGCCATACCCGGTGCTAAAGGGGTAAGAAACCGGTCACCTTACTATGAATTTGCCAAAAGTGTGCCCCACGGGAAAAACTGTTTCAATTCCCTTTTATAGGCCTAGATCCACCAGAAAGTCCTCCTGCAGACTCCACCGACTACGAGCAGATTGACGACACACCAGAGGGAAATACTGAGGGGGCCGTGGAGGCTCCGGAGGTGCAACAGGCCTCTGGAAGCATGAACCTCATCATCATTGTGGCCATCATAGCTCTGCTCATTCTCTTGTGCGTCATTTACTATTGCCTAAAATGGAGGAGGAACAAGAACAAAAAGGAAAAAGCTGACGGATGCCTGGCTGAATCTTTACCGTTGAATCTGTCGGGCCCGCCGTTCAAAGACAATCCGGAATTTAAAGCGGACACTGTGGTGCAGTTCTCATCACCCCCAACCTCGAAAGTAGAAAGTAAGCCATGATTTGTGAAGTCTCAAACTTCTTTTTCAAACATTCGATTCATTGGTGTTTGTTTCTTCGATGCAGCATTTGATGAGACGAAAATGAAGCCTGCCAATTCCATCGAAGATGGTGAAAGCAAGAAGAACAATTTGAACAATGGTGCAGTATTGCATATTTCTATTCCTAATCGCAAAGTCACTTTTCGAAGCTACAGTTTACGAAGTTTGGAGAATCATTTCGTAGCTAACTTATTCTTGGGTTCATTTTTCAGTTCCCAATCCAAGTGTCCCTACCGTTGGTAAGTACTTTCTTTTATCCTTTATATTGCATTCATCTCTATAACAGAAACCTGGCTTCGGCCAGGGGTCTTAGATGAAGAACTAACCATAGTTGGTTTCAACTTAGTTCGTTGTGATAGGATACGCCCTGATAATCCCATATTCCCACATGGGGGCGTATGCCTATATGTTAGGAATGATTTGCACATTAGTCATGTACAAATGTCGAATGGAGAAGTAGAGGTCTTAGTTTGTCATCTTCGAGGTCTTGATTTGTCTATTGTTACAATGTATAGACCCCCTTCTTGTTCAGCAAGCTCTTTTTCGTCAGCTCTCCAATTCACTGGAAATGAGTTGGACCTGGCAGTTTGCTCGAAGGTTTTCTTTGTAGGGGACTTTAATTTTCCGGCTAGCGTTGTAGAGTGGGAGGTTAGTCCTGATGGGTATATTCCCATTTCGAAATCGACATCTCAGTCGTTCGAAAAGCTGGAAGAATTCGCGATCTTGCGCAATTTCTCCCAGCACGTTGGTGTAGCCACTAGAGAGAATAGCGTTCTCGACTTGGTCTTTTCCAATGACCCTGATCTGATCCAGTATGTCCATGTGACACCTACTAATCTGTCAGATCATCATGTTCTTGAGATAGGGTCGACCATTACTCAAAAGCCGGCGTGCTCTAGAGTAAAACCGGCCAAAAAGGTCGGTTTGGCTAAGTTCAAGTTCAAAGATGAACATTGGCCGTTGATTATAGAAAGATTAGAAGAACTTGACCTGATTTCAATTCTGAAACAGGAATCGTCCATAGATGCAGCCATTGATAAGTTAGTTTCAGTTTTTAAGGAAGTTTGCTCCAGTTTAGCAATCTCTGAATGTGTTCCGAAAGGTGGTATACGGACAAAAATTCCAAAATATAGGAAGACTTTGTTCAAAAAGAGTTGCAAACTAGCAAAAAGGCTGAAGAGCACTTCGAATCCAGTAATTGTGGCTAGTCTCCAGAAAAAGTTGGACGTAGTTCAGGGTAAGATTAAGGCCTCCATCGAATATGACCAGTTACAAACTGAGAGTAAGGTGGTTCAGGAGGTCAGGTCGAATCCGAAGGCATTTTTCTCTTATGCGAACTCTAAGAGAAAAATGAAACACTCTGTTGGGCCTTTTGAGGTTGATGGGGCAGCCATTAGCAATGTAGAGACTATGGCTAACATGCTTGGAGATCAGTTCTCTAGTGTGTTTTCAACCCCACTGAGTTCGGAAGCAACAGCTCATTGCTCTGAAGATGAGTCTGTTGAGATTGACATGGTTAGTCAAGCTGAGCGTTTAGATGATCTTGTAGTCACAGATCAAGATGCTTTAGAGGCCATAAGGGACTTGAGGCTTTCCAGCTCTCCTGGTCCTGATGGTGTGACATCTCAGTTTCTGATGAGATGCTCACTGGTTCTCGCTCCTGTTTTCTCGTACTTGATGCGCTGCATCTTGGATCAGGGCAAGTTTCCATCTTCACTAAAGTTAGCTCATGTTGTTCCAATTTTTAAAGGGGGAGATAAGTCGCTCCCCAGTAATTACAGGCCGATTTCTCTCACTTCGAATATTGCGAAGGTGTTTGAGAAGATCATGAAGTTCAAACTTGTTGAATTTCTTGATATTCATGAAGTCCTTCCTCCTAGCCAGCATGGGTTCCGAGCACATTTTAGCACGGTTACCCAACTGATTGAACATATTGAGCGGGTTATTGAGGGACTAGAGAGTCATGAATCAGTTGATGTAGTTTATCTCGACTTTGCCAAGGCCTTTGACAAGGTAGATCATGGGCTTTTAGTTAACAGGCTCCATGAAATTGGGATCCAAGGCAGGGTTCTCTATTGGTTAAAAAGTTTCATTTCTGGTAGGAAGCAATTGGTTAAGGTTGAGGGATCCCTTAGTGACATACATGATGTCAAGTCAGGTGTTCCCCAGGGTTCGATCTTAGGGCCCCTCTTGTTTATAATATTCGTTGCCCCGCTTCAAAAGCTTAGTATCACTGCCAGTCTCTCTTCTTATGCTGACGATACAAAGTTAGTTTCTGGTAGGAATGGCCAAGATTCCAGTAGCCTTGCAAAGGACTTAAATCGAATCTACTCTTGGGTAACTGAGAGTAATATGGCCCTGAACGGAATGAAATTCCGCTCAATGACATTTGGGTCAACTCCTTTAAATACTCCACTCGTAGATAATGGAGGTAAAGATATTGAGCAGGTCTCATCTATGAAAGATCTAGGTGTAGTCCTCCAAAATAATGGAAAGTTCGATGAGCATATCCAGCTGAAGGTGGGTAAGGCTTTTCAAATGTGTGGTTGGATATATCGCACGTTTAAGTCCAGAGATAGCATCACGATGCTAACTCTGTACAAGTCGATTGTCCAGCCACATCTTGAATACGCCTCACCCATTTGGGCTCCAATGAGTTCAGCAGGTTTGCAAAAGGTCGAGCAAGTCCAAAGATGTTTCACTAGGAACATCACAGGAATGAGAGAGCTCTCGTATTGGGAAAGGTTAGAACGGTTGGGATTGTACAGTACTCAGAGAAGGTACGAAAGGTATCTGATATTGTACGTTTTCAAAAGTATCCATGAGCTTTGTCCCAACCCAGGGTTTAGGGTCAATTCTAGTGACCGTAGAGGCTTAATGTGCGTTTTGAGAGCACCTTCAAGTCTTCGAGAATCCAGGCTAGTTCGAACAATGAAGTCCACATCTCTTCTTTCTCGGGCTCCTTCATTGTTTAATTTGCTTCCCTCTGATATTCGTAGGGAATACGTAGGCCTTGTTGATCCGGTAGCATCTTTCAAGTCAGACTTGGACAAATTTTTAGATAGCATTCCAGATCAACCCTACATTCAAGGATTAGCTCGGTCTGCCAACTCAAATTCGTTGGTAGACCAAATATCATATAAAAATTGAAAGGTAATAAATAGACGAATTATAATCTTTCATTTTAATAGTACTGGGGATTACATTCCCTGTAGCGGTTAGAAAAGCCCGTGAAAAACCAAACCAAAAAAAAAAAAAACGTTTAAAAGAAAGTAAACGCCGGCATCAGGTTGAAAATCCTTCTCTTTTAGAGATGCCATACCAGACTTTTCTATATTCGATATTATCGCCTTGTGATAATTATTCCGTGACATGTTTTTGATAAAAGACTTAGGGCAGTTTTACACTAGGATGGAAAACCGAGATTGAATCCGGTTTGAGGATGGAAGAAGGACTAGTGCTGGGGCGGGTTTTTGGTGTATGCGTCGTTTTGTTCGACTTGAGTCCTCTGCTGTCCTACTTCAATCCTCAAACCGGATTCAATCTCGGTGTTCCATGGGGCGGCTTTAAAGCAAGATGGAAAACCAAGATTGAATCTGGTTTGATGATGGAAGTAAGGCTAGTGCTGGGACGAGTCCGGCAAAAGATTTGAGTCCAGCAGAGGGCTTTAGTATTTCACTACACTAAGGCCGAACAAAAAGACTCACACTGCGAAAACTCGCCCCAGCACTACTCTCCCTTCAATCCTCAACCCGGATTCAATCTTGGTTTTCCAACCTAGTGTAAAGCCGCCCATACCAGTGTAAATCCGCCTTTATAAAGAACACGAGTCTCAACATGAAGTACTTTATTGAGCTCATTAATAAAGCCCCCTTAAGCATCCTAAAGTTTTCCGGTTCAAAATGAGAGTTTAAACGAGAAGAAGTGCAAAAAGTAACATTACTTGTTTGCTTTGACCTAGTTGGATTCAAATCAGACATTGAAACATTTCATCAGCATCGCACCTTAAAGCTTCGAAACCAACTCTGTTTCTATTTTTTCACGATCTAAAATTGACATAGCAATGATCACTTTGAGAGAATAGAATTCTAGTTAACTTTGGCGATAATACAAACAACTCCGTTTTTAGTTGTCGACGAAAAAGAGTTGGAGAAGCTCCCGAAAGTGGAAAACCCAAAAACTGTAGTGGTTGACGATAACACTCACGAAGCCATCCAAGCTCTAACCAATCGCTTGAAGCTTGCGCATTTGGATTTACCTGTTGATGATGAGGACGAATACATGACCTCGAGGACACCCGTGGGCTCAAGAGAGAACTCGTTCGAAAAGGATTCTCCTCCCATCCAGAGTTTAGGAGGGGCGGGCCTTTATCGACAAGATGCCCAGTATCCGGACACACCAACATCCACTATCTCGGCTCGGTCGATGGAGGCTTTGACCGATCCACAAGGGAACCAAAATCCGAACACTTCCCTTTCCCCAAAGGTTTGATTTGAAGGCCGTTCGTACTTTTTTGTTTTGTTTTGAGAAAAGACTGACTTTTGATTTCTAAAACTGATTCATTATGATTGGGAGTATATTTCGATGAATGCTTCTTTGAAATATTTAAAAAGTCTTTATTGCGAGATTCTGTTTCTCATTGGATCACAATAGTTTTTTTACAATTTGTTCAATGTTATATAGATATATGCTGTCCCATTTATGATGTGCAATTGGATACAATTTTAACTTAAATTCATTGCATTTTTTGGACAATGGATTTTTGTTCTCTTTTCGGACCTGTGCCTTGGTCATGTTAGGAACTGAGTAAATCCTTATTCGTGATTATGCTCGTACAATTTAAGAATACTTTGGGGAATGATGCCATTTGTTGGAATGATCAAAGCTGGATTCTTTGACACGGTCGTCTCCTCTCGTCTCGTCTCACCCGTCTCACCACGGTGGTCAAAAAAGCTTATCAGGTATTGAGAGAAATGCGCATATCCATCTCAACAGTCTTCTTCCTTACAAAAACCATAAGAAGTTATTTTGACGTGATTGATTTATTGAAGTCTAGCTCAAATTTGTCCATATGGCTATTAGTTAACAAGATTTGCTTGGATATTTCTGTTGGAATTCAAAAAGGCTTTTGAACAACTGTGACAGTCGTCTCAATGGTGAGACGAGAGGGGTATGCTGATCAACAAAGAATCCAGCTCAAGATTTGACTAGAGTCAGACTGTTGAAGTTATAGTTCGGGTGATCGTGAAACAGCCTGCCCCAGAAGATTTAAAAAAATGCTGAGCACAGTGGCATTTTAGTTTGCTGCTGTTCTTATCTCCCAGGAATTTGGCACCAAGATGTGACTTCATCTGTTGCTCCTTGGTAACTGAGCATGTGTTGTGTTCATGGTGCATGTGTGTGCGTGAAAAAATGGAAATTACCATTAACTCACTCAATTAGGTTTGGTTTTTCACGGCTCTTTAGTGAGTCGTGATTACTTTAAAACCCAAAAAGTTTGGTGCTCATTTTGGTTATGTTTTGCTTTATTAGTTTCTCTCTGATTTTGTATTGCAGTATTTTTAGTTCCGAATTGCTATGTGCAGTTCTTTAGATTGATTGCATTGGCTGTTGATAGCTAGAAATTATTGTTCATTAGTGTGTTTTTTATGTTTTTGTTCGATCAGTTTGTTGAGTTTATTTCTGTGTTGTTTACCTAGTTTCTGTTTGTGATTCTTTGCTCTTCTCAGTCCTTCATTTCTTGTTTACTATCTCCATCTTCAATGTGTTTGTTTAGTTTGAGGTTAAGTAGTTTATCCCTATTTTGCTTTGTTGCCCTTAGCAGGGAAGGATCCTTCCGTAGTCAATAAGCCCTTTATTATAGAATGAATGAATAAATGAATGAATGAATGAATGAATGAATGAATGAATGAATGAATGAATGAATGAATGAATGAATGAATGAATGAATGAATGTGTGAATGAATAAGTGAATGAATGTGTGAATGAATGAGTGAATGAATGAGTGAATGAATGA
>NC_081451.1:535092-539127 GCF_007210705.1 Tigriopus californicus
GGGACTTCTCATGATGACTTCCGATGACCAACTGAAGCTCTTTCGAGTGGCACAAGAAAACTACGGCCCACCGCAAATCAAATACAGCATTTCAATCAATAATTTTTGGGGGATCGATATTTGGATCAAAACCACGAAAGTTCCTCTGTCGGCTGTTGCATGCGTAACTTCCAACTTGCTCAAAGCCAGTCGAATTCGAACATTGACGGTTATTGAGAATGTGATTGCTCGCGTAGAAAATCGATCCACGGATAACCTCAAAAAGTCAGTTGATAAAGTTTGTCACTGCTCCAATCTCTTACGAGATGCAATGGAGACTACGGATCCAGCCAAGGCCAAAAAAAGTTGGCTTTTCTGTGCGAGCAATTGGACCTACTCATTGACAAAAGAACCTTTTACGCCAACCTTTTCTCTATGGCCACATTGTGGCAAAAAACTTCGGCAGCTCTCTACAAGTTGCTTGTGCGCGAGGCTTGCCTATCACTCCCAGTTCCATGGACGGTAAAGAGACTTCAAGGGGTTTTTTCCATTGATGAAGGATGCTCCTTGTCAACCCTTGCTTATCTTCAAGCTCGCTTGGCCAAGCTTCCACAGTGAGAAAAGTATGTCGCTTTGTTAGTAGATGAAGGGTATGCATCGAGACGAAACGAATCCGCCGGCGGAAAAATCACGGGCTTGAGTGATGGATTTAATGTAGAAGAAACTCTATTGTGCTTCCCCGTTACGTCGGTGGCTGGTAAATATGGCGGCATGGTAGCCATGATCCACATGACCAAACTGACCGCCGAAATCCTGGAAAATCACTAACACCCTCATTGATCTAGGATTTACAGTTGTGGCTACTCTAGCGGACGGACATCAATTAATAGGAAATTGTTCAATTCGTTATTGAAGAACTCTGGATCAGATCCATTTATCCGCATGGGTCCAAATGGAGATCAAAAAGTCTTCCTGCTGTTTGACCAAGTTTTCAATTCTGAAACAGGAATCGTCAATAGATGCAGCCTATGACAAACAAGTTTCAGTTTTTGACGATGTGAACCTTCAAAATCTTCTATACAAACTTCCTGAGGAAAAAGACCGTAACTCCTCTCAAATTCCAGGGCCTTGACGTTCGTGCCGATATCTCCCACATTGAAGAACTCTTCTTTAACGTGGAGCATGGCAATTTCGTAAAAATTGCTCACAAACTCAACGATAAAGTCATGAAGCCTTTACCAATTGAAAGGACAAATGTGAATTTGGCAAATCGCGTATTTAAAAGAAAAGTACAATCGTTGGGCTCGTATTCCATGCAAACCGAGGACGCAAAGAGTGGCAAAACACGGCCAATTTCCTTCAAGTCATCAGGAAATGGTTCAATATATCAAACGTTCGGACTGTCAAGATTGGTTTTGAAAAGAGAGACTCAACGAAAACTCCTGTTAACTCCCTTGACGACGAAAACCTTTAGTTCGTTTTGAAGTTTTGACAGTGGCTTGAGACTTGGTCAAAGAATGAAGACAAGAAGGGCAGTATCAGCAGAGAGAATCGTGCAATGAGGTCCTCAATAGGGATTCCACGGCTAGTCAGACTTCTTCTGATCAAACATGGGTTTGACTTCGTGCTCTTGGGACAAATCTTTTCAGATCCTATTAAGAGACACCTTGGCCAATTCAGGCAAATGGCTGGAGCAAACTACTTTGAGAGCGTCAGATAGTTCTTTGAGGCTGAAAAATCGATTCGTGTGAAGTCTCTAGTTCGGTTTAGTCGTCTCAACCTGAAGGAGATGATCATCGTCAAAAAGATGTAGAACGCGATGCTACAATTCTCTGGGCCAGTTTACCCTCATAACTTACTGATCAGAGTCCAGATGATTGCGAAGAGAATGTGATATTCTTTGTCGCGGGTTACCTTGCACAGTTGGTATCAAAAAGGGTGGCTTGTGAAGACTGCTTTTCATCATTAGTGAAGAAAAAATGTCCTCTTACCATTGCGATTGCCTTTTCGCAGATCAAACTCAGCAGAAAAATTGCTACATACCAAACCTAATGGACCACATTGATAGGGGCGTGTTTGTAACTCCCAGCAACAAGGTGCTCGCAGCCATTTTGATGGCGTGGAAGTTCATGAGAGAGATTCTGGATGAGGAAGAGATCAAAACACAGGTCTTACCTTTCGCTTCTCCTCAAAAAGTGTTTGTAACTGCTTTCCTTGAACGATTTCATGATTTTGAGGTTATGACTGAATTTGAGGAAGTCTATGAGTGCGGATTTCGTTTGCAAATGTTTTGAAAAAGCTTCTTAGTTCTTCAATGTCATGTGCAAGAATATAATGCAGCAAATCAATGATAAGATCCATCAAGCACGCACAAGAGATCCCGAAGAATCGGAAAACTCATCAAGCTCTCGGAAGATGAAAAACTAACCTCTAAGTAATTCCAGAATATATCGTTTGCTCCCGTTATCACAATTCACTAGATCATTTAACTTTAAAGTTTATTTCATCGAACACAGATATAACCGACTTCAGGGACTGAAAACGATCTTAAAAATGGTAAATGATGATCAACCTATAGGTCAGCACGTTTAGAGCAACCGTAAAATACCTACTATATACGTTGAATCAATGGCCTAGCTTCGCCAGTCCTGTTTTCTTTGTCCACTCCTCTAGTTATAGGACTCTCTGGTTTCCTCAAGGGTTTTCTTTGTATGGAACTGCAATTTTCCTGTTGGCGTTGTCGAGTGGGAGGCTAGTCCCAATGGGTATGTAGCCACCAGAGCGAAAAATGTTCTGGATTTGGTTCTGTCAGATCATCATGTTGTTGAGAGAGGGTCGACCATCACTCAAAAGCCGGCGAGCTTTAGAGTAAGTCTGGACAAAACGGTCTGTCTGTCTAAGTTCAAGTTCAAAGATGAGCATTGGCCGTTGATTATAGACAGATTAGAAGAACTGGACCTGATTTCAATTCTGAAACATGAATCGTCAATAGATGCAGCCATTGATAAATTAGTTTCAGTTTTTAAGGAAGTTTGCTCCAGTTTAGCAGTCTCTGAATGTGTTCCGAAAGGTGGTACACGGACAAAAAATCCAAAATATAGGTAGACTTTGTTCAAAAAGAGTTGCAAACTAGCAAAAAGGCTGAAGAGCAACTCGAATCCAGTAATTATGGAGTCTCCAAAAAATGCTTGACGTATCGGGCCGTCAATAAGTCTTTGCATAGGTAGGTGTTAAGATACAAAAGTGCTCACACTAAGGTTCTTGATGAAGTTTAAAACAATTTATTGTTTGAACCAAGAACATGGTATAACAATGACTACATACTAGTCAATATAGCTACCTTTCGCTGCTATAACTCTCTCCAGGCGGGGGCGGAAGTTGGCACACACTGACTTGACGCAGGGGGCAGGCATGGAGGCCCAGGCCTGATGAACCGAGGCCATGAGGTCGTCGACATTGCTGTGGCGTGTTTTGCAAGCCTCAGCCTTCATGCGTCCTTGATGGAGATGTCAAGGGGATTGAGGTCGGGGCTCTGAGGGGCGGAAAGATTGAATGCAGGAGTTTTAATAAGCAACTTGAATTCGGGTGATCAGATGTGAACGGAACAATGGATGAGAGAAGAATGATGAAGTGGCATAAAATGATGGGGAACCGGTATTGGAGGAAAGCAGGAAGAATACGGAGAGAGACATGGAACCTACTTAATGGAATCATTCCAAGGGGGCCAGAAGTCCTTAGGCCAGAACTCCATGTTGTCACCCAGCCAGTTCTGGACCGCATTTGAAGAGTGTGCTGGGGCCCCATCCTGCTGGACCACATAGGGCTAACCCCGGCAGACCTCCAGTACCCATGGCATCACTTTGGTCTTGAGAACATCTAGGTAGTCGGCCCCAGTTAGCCGGTATCCTCTTGGAAACCAGACCCGGCAGCACAGCACAGACCCGCAGTACAGACCCGTTAGAGGTCACCAGGCCGAGCATTATCAATGATGCTAGGTGCTTTGTGGAGGACAAATAGCAGGGCTTGTCTTCAATAGAGTCACCAGGGAGGACGAGG
>NC_081451.1:540127-540746 GCF_007210705.1 Tigriopus californicus
CTACGATCGAGACCTACATTTTTCAGCTGATTGTCAAAACGACAGCTGTCTCCCCAGCTGTTCGGGGGAAATGGTCAATGGATTATGCATATAGTTGAAGACAGGATCAAGATATGAATGTCTTCTTATCACTGAAAATGACAACTCGGCCCCCATTGGACTTCAGACTGTTGAGAAGTTTGGTGGATATCTCCAACCTTGCATCGGTTTTTGGGAAAAAGACCTAAGACTTTTCTTGCCCATGTTCTTGATTTGCTTGGAGATGGTGGACTTGTGGATGCCAAGATCATTGACGATGGCGCTGATGAAGGGGTTGGGGTTGTTGTGGGAAGCATTCTTGATGTTAATTGGTTTGTTTTTAGTGGTCGACCACTCCTTGGTCTATCTTCAAGATTTTCACCTGACATTGCTGACCTCGCCCAGGCAATCCGGCAACTAGGCGGTTCCGCGCCCGCGGCCGCCGCCCCACTAGAGGCCGCACTCAGGCCGAGAAGGATGCGGAGTTACTCCACCTCAACGGCCTCGGGAATTGCAAGCCCAGGGATCTGCTGCGACACATGTACAGCCTCACTTCAGACCCCAGCAACCTGATGAGGGCAATTTTCCCTGCCCAACTTCC
>NC_081451.1:540782-552940 GCF_007210705.1 Tigriopus californicus
TGGTCCTTCGAGAAGAGAATAAAACCTAACTTGACCTAACCTAACCTAACCTAACCTTTCGGTTGCAAGGGCCTGGGGTCGCCTAGGCCGCGGCGCAAGCCTGCGGCTGCTCGGTTGCAAGGATCTTACACATATTCATGCTAATGTATTGCCATTTTGATGAAAAGTCTGGAAAAAAGTCGAACTCTATACCTGTAGAGGGATTCGCACCTCCACCAATTGTACTAAGTACCACCGAGATACAATTAAGCATGCACGGCTATCTGGGGAAATTTGGAAATATTATTTTTTCTGCTACGATCGAGACCTTCATTTTTCAGCTGATTGTCAAAACGACAGCTGTCTCCCCAGCTGTTCGGGGGAAATGGTCAATGGATTATGCATAAAACCGATTGCCAAAGACTTTTCATTATAATCTGGTTTCTGTTAATCCGTACTGCCGTTCTCGGTAGTTCCATTTGTCGGATTTGGATATTTTCACTTGCAGCATTCATGCTGCTATCATTTGGATATTTTCACTTGCAGCATTCATGCTACTATACCATTTGGATATTTTCACTTGCAGCATTCATGCTACAATAAAAAAAATCTTACAATGCCTTCTTGCGTGTCCTTCGTCATGGAGATGACTCAGGTAAGAGAAATATGTATTTCATTAGAAAGAATTGAATANTGTTCCTTTTTTGTCGACTCAGGTGCGGATGAATCTGTCTTTCCCGCATCTCCCCGCGACAAATCTTTAACCCGCACTGCTGACCTCATTGCCGCCAACGGATCGGCTATTCCCACCTATGGCAAACGTAGCCTGACCTTGACCTTCAGCAGGGGACAAACATTTTGGCAGGATTTTTGGATTGCCCAGGTCAACCAGCCTATTCTTGGCGCCAACTTCTTCATCGCCAACTGGCTCGCCATTGACCTATCAAACCGCCAGCTCGTTCGCCTCAACAGTAATTCCACCATCCCAATATGACCAAAAGACAATGCCCCCATGCCAAGGGGGCTCCACCAAGTTCGTTCTAATCAATTTGAAGCAATCTTGGATGACTTCCCTGACCTCCTGGTCCCAGGCTTTCATCCAAAAGACAAAGTTCTCCACTTGGTTGAACATCATATCCTGACCAAAGGTCCACCACTTCATTCCCGGGCCCCCCGCCTTGATCAGGTCAAACTTGCTGTTGCAAAGGAGGAATGCCGCCAACTCAAGGACCTCTGGGTGATCCAACAATCCGACTTGCTGCGGACCAAGTCGAATTGGCGGACGTTGCTGCTTACCACCCCGCACTTTTGGCCCTGCAACTTGAGGATGTGCCATTCGAGGCATCCTCTTTCACAGTCCTCTGTGACATTTCAACCGCCAAACCTCGCCCAGTTGTGCCCCCTCAATGGACACAGCGGGTTTTTGGCGCCGTCCATGGCCTCTCCCACTCGAAAGCCCGATCTTGCCAACGTGCCATCTCTGCCAGGTTTGTTTGGCATGGCATGAAGAAGGACATACGGACATGGTGTAAAGAATGTCATCTGTGCCAAGCTTCAAATATATGCCATCACATCCGAGCACCCCTGGACCAGCGTCCCCCTCCGGACCGCCGGTTTGGCAGTCTTCATGTTGACTTAGTTGGACCCCTTCCAGAGTCTGAGGGCTGCACCTCATTATTCACAATTGTGGATCGTTTCACGCGGTGGCAAGATGCAATCCCTCTAACAAATGCTCATGCCTCTACATGCGCCAGGGTGCTCCTGCGGCACTGGGTAGCCCGCCACCGCATTCCGTACCACATCATCTCCGACAGAGGACCCCAATTCACTAGCCAACTCTGGGCTGAGCTGCACAAGATCCTTGGCATCTCTCCCAACCTTACCACAGCTTACCACCCTCATTGCAATGGCATGGTTGAACGGATGCGAGTGGGAACTGTTTCGAAGGACAGAGATCGTCATCATATAGGAGTAGGAAACCCAGTAAGCCATGCAGAGAAGCAAGAGAACCTGTGACAATGCCAAGTCTGATTATGCCACTTCGTCACTCTGTTAGTAGACCTTCAATCCCGTCGAGTGATTTCCCAGACGACCGAGATCGTGCTGGCAACGTAGGGAATAGAGGTAGCAACTGATATTCAACTGTATCTGAAGTTCATCACTTTTGTAGCAGAAATCAGTCGTTAGACTCTAGAGTAGAGGTCGACTTTGACAGACGCATTTAGACTAGGGTAGTGACCACATTTTGCAGGGTAGTTAGCCTTGAAGATTGGCCCAGGTGTATGTCAGACAACCGAGATTGATCTGGGGGGACCATGGGGAGTAGAGGTAGCTAACGATTTGTATCCTTAGTCAATTGATGATTGTTTGAGGCCCAGATAAAGGAAGCTTGAACTAGTGATTGTATGTCCTGATTAGGGTTATAACCGGAGGCCTTAAGATAGGTCTAAGAAATTTAAGCCCTTGTACTAGGTGCTCTCCATCTCCAAGAGCTATTAAGGTATTTTTACCTAGTGCTTGGGTCAAGAGTTCCATGTTTCCGTTCACCACGGGAATTCAATAAGTCAGGACCTTTCACCCCTGGCTGGTGGACGGAACAATAATTATCATAAATAAGAAATGTACCTCGGTACTCTAATCCAAAATAAGCTATTCTAGATGTACTACTTAAAAATTGATCTGTTATTATAAGCGATGGAAGCCTCAGCAATTGAAGTATGCGCACAGCATGGTTGGAAGAGTATGCTGTCTCTTCAAAACTAAATTTTCAAGAGAATTTTGTTGGACGAGTTCTTATTTTAAATGATTGCTTTAGTCGAAATTCTTAATTCAAAATCGACAGGGGCATATAAGTGCAAAATATCACAAAGATTTATAAAAGGACTAACGAGAATCTTCTTGTTTTGCGTTTAGCTCATGAGCCAAGATTTGACGCATTCGAAGATCCCGGATGCCATTGCGGAGATCAAGAGACATGTGACAAGCGCGGAGAAAGAAGACCTTGAGAGCCTACACTTCACCGAAAATCCCGTCTATTATGGCCAAGGCAAATCGGTGGGCGTGCAGACGCCCAAACTTAAAATCCGGGATAACAACTTTTACTTCGAGGATCAATCGTCGTAGGGGGAAAGGTCAAAGATAATGAATGCACTTACTCTTTTCTCCCTTTTAAAAAACTAAATCCACCCACCTTGTGATGGAGAGGGCTTGGATCGGAGTGTCATTTGAATTAAAATTATTTGACCAACAAAAGAGTCGATTTTCCTTTAAATCGAGTGTCAAAAATTGGTAATTAATGTGGGTAAAGAAATGGCACGTTGTGCCTCATGTTTACTCCATAGAGCAAAGGAAGATCCCCCATCTTAGAATTCCTCACAGATGAGGTCCTCCTCCAAAGGGCAAGCCAGGTGTCTGCCCATCAGATGTCGGCCAGGCTGTTGGCCATTACTGACGTAGAATTCTTTTCCTAATGGAAGTTACACCCTCTCATGTGGACAAGGCAGAGTTGATCCAGAAAACGTCCCCTTAGCCCATTGGAGAGTCTCTTAATGTAAATCAAGCTCAGGTTTTGACGGAATTTCTAACCTGGTCTTAAAGGGCGTTAAGGACGCAGTCATACACCCTCTTGCCCAACTTATAAATATTTCTCTGATCACTGGGTACATCCCACAGGGCTGAGTCATTCCACTCTTTAAAAGTGGTAGTCGGAGTGACATTTCAAACTACAGGCCGATTTGTATATTGCCAACGCTCTCCAAAATCTTTGAAAGGGTGGTCTACAATCAGATTTTTACACCCTTCAATGCTGATCATATGTCAACAAATCAGTTCGGTTTTCGCCCCAAACACTCAACATCTCATGCTGTTCACAACTTTCTGCAAAATATTTTTGAAAATAGTCAAACATTTAAGTTCTCTGTATCAGTATTCATTGGCCTCAAAAAAGCATTTGATACTGTGGACCACAATATTTTACTCGCAAAGCTGAAGTATTATGGGTATAGCCACCATGTAACAAATTGGCTTCGAAATTATTTGACGGGACGGGAACAGGCCGTTAAATTAGACGACAATGTTTCTAGCTTTTGCACTGTAACTTGTGGCGTTCCTCGAGGAAGCCTACTCGGCCCACTCCTATTTTTGATTTACGTCAATGATCTTCCCAATGTAACACCGTTTAAAATAACAATATTTGCAGATGACACGACGCTTCAACATTTTGGCAACGATCTGAAAGCAATGGAAGAGGACTGTAATTGTTGGTTCGAGAACTTAAGAGAATGGTTTACAACCAACAATATGTCGATAAACTTAAAAAAGACCAAACTAATGTTGCCTAATCCTTCTAATAACGCCACTACTGACTTCAATTTGGTAAGCAACGGTCAAATTGTTGAACAGGTAGGGACAGGTCGCAGTGAGTCCACAGTGAAATTCTTGGGCCTTTACTTAGACGAAAAATTGACTTGGAAGATCCATTTGAGAGAAGTGCGCAAGCAAATTAGTCGAACACTCTTTATCCTTTTTATGGCAAGAAATGCTTTGCCGCAGAACATGAGACTTATTTTGTATAATGCTCTCGTGAAAACAAAATTAGACTATTGCATTGAATACTTCTGTCATTCCTCAGCAATGAACGAGCTATTGACCTTACAAAAGAAGGCGGTGAGGTGGGTTGTAATGGCAAAAAGAAAAGCTCACACAGCCGCATACTTCAAATAGCTGAATATTTTACGGGTTAGGGATTTGGGGATGATTAAGCAGTTAAAATTTGTTCATGACTATATGAAGGAGACATCTCTTAAGAACTTTCACAATTTTAAGTCCAAAGTCCAAAGGCGGGGAGACATTTACTTAAACTTACCTTTAGTCCGGAAAGCCTGATTGCAAAACTTGAAATCTTTTGTTTTTGCCAAAGCATGGAACGATTGCAAAACCAATTTAAAAGTTAGGTATTGCCTATTCGTAACTCTGGAGCAATGAATTAGGTTTGTGAGAGAAAAGCTTATTAATTCGTACTCGACCACTTGCGACAAACGCAATTGTTTCTCGTGCCGGTGACTCCGAGGTTTCTCCTCCGACTCGACATTGCTTTTTGTTGCTAATCGACCTTCTTTCTAATTGAGACCGACATACATACATACATACATACATACATACATACATACATACATACATACATACATACATACATACATACATTTAAGAGGTTGCGCGAATGAACTGAGTTACTATAGTTCGACTATACTTCCATTGAATCCGATCCTTCCACTGAGGAAAACCATAATTGTATGATGGGGAGGGGTTGCTATATGACCACAATTACTAGCTGCGGCACCGTATTGGTAGAGTATCAGATTTCCAATTAGCAAATCCTGGTTCGAATCCAGGCTTGCTGAGTCCAAGCTTCTTTGCAACATTTAAATTACAGCATAAGTTGCTGCCTGAAGAGCTTAAACGGGCGAAAGTGAGATCATTCCTGAGGGTGAAGCAATAATTATTGTCCCAAGTTGTTTGTGATGAAGAAGCTCAAAACGCCCATATACCGTTAAAAAACTCTTATCCTTTCATACTCAATAGATGGATATTCCATCTTTGGAGCGGTGCTCTCAAACTTAGGGAAATTTGCTCCATTAAGAATATTTTGTTCCTGGAATTAATAAATCTCTGGTTGGAAAAAACGGAAATAGATTTAAAATTTGTAGTGAAGCCTTTATCTAATTAACCTATCGTACATCAATCTCAATCCATCTTGCCTCGCCTGATTGGATCGAAAAAGAGCCCATCAGCCCCAAAACAGATCATTTTTCCTCCACTAAGAAACCCAAGCGAGATCATACGTCACTTAAAACTCTTTAAACTTTTTCTCGGATGAAAGAACTCTCTGTTCTTTCATCCGAAGTTTCCTTTGGTTCGATATTTTCTTCGTTACTTCGGATGCTTCTGGTGGTTTTGCGTCACGCCCTATCCTTCTGATGTATATTGTTAACGCTTTTTGACAAGATTTTAACGTATGCTATTCCGCCTATGAGTATTTTTCACCTTCTTTGGTAATACAATTGACCAAAGTATTTACTTCTTCCACAATTGATCTTGATCATTTCTTTTCAATCATATGTTTCTATGAACTGACATCGCCTTGGGGGACTTGTTGTATTTGGTCCCAACTAGTCCCCTGTGTTTAGAATACAGCACCCTAATCCTAACGAGATAAGGATACTTCGGAACGATAACAGAAGTCACTCGCACAACCTCTTAAACGGAATCTGTTGTCTGTAAAAAATAGGTTAGATTCAGAAAGACCTTCATCTCTCAAAAAGGCTGCTTGTTCGGTCGCACAATCACATAAAGGGCCATTTGACAATGGCGTGGAAATACAAAAGGCGTTTTTTCGAGAGAGTAATTCAATTGTTGAGCTATATTGACACATAAGACGAGTTGTGGATCTCATTTTCAACTCCTAAAATCAAGAACCATGACAAACAATGGTACTCAGTTGCAAAAGGTCCGTTAAAGCCCTTCAAGTTGAACAACAAGAAAGAGCACTTGTCTTCTTTGACTGCGGAGCGATAATCTACTAGCACCCATAGCCATCATTTTGTCACTAATAATGAGGTGATTCACAGAGTGCTGGCAATTTTATGAGACCTCTCACAATATGGCTTACTTTTCGGTTTTGAGGAGTGGATGGACGGATAAGATAAATGCATCGATTTTAGTGATGAGTATGTGAAAAAATAGCAATGAATTTGTCTTTCACTCAAATTCATAGTCTCTTTATTAATTGTCCTTTTTCGTTTTTCTTGGTTTTTCCAACGTATATAAACAGACTTTTAATATCTATAATTTTCTATCTATAACTAACATGCATAAATAGAAGTGATTCCTCGGGTTCTGGATAGGCAACAGCTTGTTTTCACCAAGACCTAGGCAAAATACGAGTATAGTGGTCAAATAAATCGATCTTGGCAAAAAATTCGCTGATGTCTAGAACGATTTTTATTGGCTCAATTCAAATTTAATTTATCAAACGGAAGTATTGAGATTGCAGATTTCAAAGATTGTGTGCAATAGTTCAGAGAAGCTTCGAAATAATTAGAAAAGTCTCTGATTGCATAGTGCATTTGGTTTTGGATCGTTTGAACGAGTTTGTCGCGTTGAGAGGTGGCAAACACATGAACCTCTTTGCAAAGCAGGCCCATGAATTCCTTCATTACGAATTTGAACAAACGTGGACGAAATATTAAGTCAAAGATGTGGGAAACCTCCTTACAAAAAGCGTCTTTTAAAAGGAGTTTGTGACTTTATGAAGCAAAGGAATTACAAAACACCTGGTCAATACAAGTTATTTAATTTAGTAACCATACCGAGCAGACACAACTTCGAATGTCTATTTTTAATGAATATTTCGCTGCATGATAAATTTCCTACTTGAAACGTAACAACAACGGCAAGCTGGTGTAGCTGTGCGGTCTGGGAGTTTAATTAAGCAGAATTTTTAACCTGGGTGCCATGTGTTCAAACCCCGACGCAGGGGTTTGAGAGAGTTTTTTATGTTAAAGGGTTTGCAAGATCTCCCAACTCTAATTCGTTGGTCGATCAAATAATATTTAAAAAAAATTGAGTAAAGTGAATAAATTACTCGTCTTGAACTGCTGGGTTTCCAATCCCAGTAGCGGTAAAGAAAACCACTCAAAAAAATTCCACTTAACTTGCTAATGCTTGAAGCAAAAAGGATGACAATCCGCATCATGCAAATGAATAACGACATGGTTAAAAAGATCCAAGTCAAATAAGAGACTATCTCATATCTAAAGTTAGTAAATAGTGATTATCCTCTAAAAGGGAAAGATTGCTCTGGAAATGTAAAGTGAATAGATATGAAAATTGTAAATTGAGTTTGCTCCGGAACAAAACATGCCTCAATTTTATCTGTATCTCTCCACCTTAAAGCTATGGTGCCTATGTGCAGATCTCATGATACACTGATGCTGTGTTTTGGAATATATCAATCATTAGCGAATTTCTGCTAACCTTAAACCTCACTTGGTATGATGTCTATCTACCCTTCTTGCAATCGGTTTTTGCTCATGGTAAACCTTCAATGCCAGCAAGGTAGTTTTCCCTTTTTTTACTTTTGGTTGGATCCTTTTCATGGGACGGAATAAAGAGTGTGTTACCTGGAACGAAATCTCTTAAATTCTCCTATTAGGTATATCTCAAGAAGCATCTACCATGGCGCAGTGGTCATAAGAACATCCAACGTATGGAATATTCACCTGCGGGTCTGCTAAGACTTGGTGGTTTCATAACCTTGGTCCTGTGCTTTATCCACGACTGCATTGATCTTTCATCCAAATTCATCATCCACGTCACTATTGTCACTTGTCATCGCATTCCGATTTCAATACTGACATGTCGTTTGAGATATCTGAACCCCATGAGGAGATCGATCATCTGATCCGTTCCCGCCGGGCGCTCAAGGGTACAGTAACTCGACATAAATCGAAGGCAATTAGTATCCTACACCTCTACAAGAAAGGCGACTACCCTACCCAGTTGGAGCTTGTCTTGAAGAAGTGGGAGGAGGCCCTGGATAAATATTCTAAGGCAAACAAACACGTCATGACAGACCGCATGCCTGACGAGAAGGGCTCCAACGAACGCAATCTGGGAGATCACGAGAGTCACTTTCTTCCATTCCAAACCAAGGTCATTGCATTCAGGAAGGACTACGAAAAGGCCCAAGAAACGTCACCCGCTACGCCCATGAATACTAGCGGTAACAACCCTTCTGATATCCCTCCAAACCGTGGACTTCCAAATCTTGCGGTCAACCTTCCTCAACTCCTAAGTGAAGACATCGATCTCCGGGCTTTTCTGAAATGGAAACCGACCTGGGAAAATTACGCTCGCCTGATGTCGCTCTCCCTTTGTCCCCAATCTACCCAAATCTCGGTATTTTTGCAGTGTTGCTCACGTGGTTTTTTCTGCATCGTCGAGCACTCCATAGGCATCAAGGCGGACACTGGCTGATTGGCGGAGGAGGTCATTCAGGCCATTATTCAACATCTTTGCAGTCTCAGAAATCGACACGTGGATATGAAGGATTTCCTGTCTGTTTGTCAAAAGGAAGGCCAAGATTACTCAAGCATCTGCAATGAGATCAAATAATTGGGAGAGTATGTGGACACAGCCAAGATTACGGAGGACCAACTACATATTGGAATTTTAGTCCAAGCCATGTGCAGCGAGCGGGACAGGGCCAAGCTCCTGGAAGAAAATCCTCAGACCTTTGAAGCAGCCAGACGAAAAAAACTCTCCGTGGAAACGGCTCGTAGAGGAGCTAAACAAATGGGTTTGCTATCATCTTCTTCTGGCAATGTATCTGTTCAAGCGGCCAGGAAATCAAGTAATTCGGACTTCAAATACGGGATTGGGATCCAAGTTTGCTTCGTCATCTGAAAAGAAAAGGGAAGATAAAGGTCAAGCAGGTAAATTGTGCTACGCTTGCGGTGGTCTACGACATCCAAGAAACAAATGCCCTGCTATATGTAGAGACGACCTGCCCTTCATGTGACCCAAAAGGTCATTATACTTCACTCTGTCGCAGCCCCTTGAAATCATTTGCCAGCATCAAGACTGATAAAACAACCCGCCTATGTTCCACAGGGAACACGTCTGGTTGATTTGTGTACAAGGAGCGGGAAATCTTTCTCAATTATGGCTGTTCCTGATACCCGGGGCCGAGATATCCGTGATGGGGATTGATCTCTATTCCAAGACAGGCTTTCCATTGCCGGTCGGTTCCCCTATCAGGAACCGAATTACCACGGTTGACGGATCCACCTTGAACCAACAGGGTTCATTTTATGCCTCAATATCCGTTGGCGAACACGTTGCCAAGAAAACCTTGATCGCAGTGTGCGACAACGTCAAAGATTTCTATCTGGACTTTGGAATGATTCCTAATAATTAAATACCTTCCAATGCAACCATTTATATCATCAGCCCAACCTCTCATTATTGTGCCATGATACAGCTGTATGGGACTGGATTTTTCCCAGACTTCCACGTAGACCTGACCCCATCTTGTTAATTAGTTCTCTTTAATAAAATTCCGTCTTTCTGCACCACGACTACATTTACAACATTCATAAGAACATACCAGACTTGCGGACATGTCGCCTCCTGAATATCATCAGCAAGGGCTTTCCACGCCCATTGTCTTCCCTACCCAAGGCTGCTCAGGGGATTGAACAGATCAAGAACTCTGAACAACAGTCTCCAAACCTGGTCTGGCTTAAGAAACAAGAGTGGATAGATTCACTACCAGAACAAACAACAGACGAGGATGTGTTCCAATCTGTGGAGTCCAAATTTCACGCGATCTACTCTGAAGTGTTTGACGATTCCGTTGAACTTTGTCCCATGAGGGGCCTTACTGTGGGTGAGCCAATGCGTATTCATCTTAAGGAGGGATATCAGCCCTTCCCAATTCACTCCGCCTAACAAATCCCTTATTCTCTTTGGGATAAAGTTGAGGAAGAGCTTAAATATTTGGAGAATCGCGGCATTATTGAGCGTGTGGGGGACAAACCATCAGAATGGTGCCATCCTATGGTCATCGCACCAAAACCTAACAGCAAGATCCGGTTTTGTATCAATCTGACCAGGTTAAACAGGGAGGTCATTCGTTTGTCCCACCCAACAAAAAACCCTGCCCAGGCCGTCTCCGGATTTAACCAGGATGACACCTACTTCGCCAAACTTGACCTCATTAAGGGTTATTGGCAAATGCCCCTCCATGAAGAGTCACAGCCTCTAACAACCTTCATCAGACCCTTTGGCTGCTACATTTTTTTGCGGGCTCCGATGGGATTTATATCCACAGGCAACTCCTACTCCTACAGAGGCGAAATAACAATGGATTGCTTACCTGTAAATAAGGTCATTGACGACATGGGCCTTGGTCGTACCACTTTTCGTCAGCTTGTCTCTCTGTGTGCGACACTTAAGAACGGTGTGGTAAACATAACCTTACGGTGAACAAGGAAAAGTGAAAGTTATATGCGTCTTCAATCACTTTTGTGGGATACTTAATTGCCAAGAACTCTATCCAGGTGGACCATTGGAAGCTATCGGCCATAGCCGACTTCCCAGTGCCAACCACGATCACGGACCTCCGATCCTTTATGGGTTCAGTGAACCAGTTGGGAAGCTCTAGCTCTTACGTTTCAAGGGTGGCAGGTACACTTCGCGATCTATTGAAAAATAAGAACGACTTCAACTGGCTTCAAGATCATTCTTTGGCTTTTAAAGCCACTAAAAACGCCTTGGTTTCACCTCCAGTTCTGGCCATGTTCAACCAAAGGGCCGCGACCACGCTACTAACTGACGCATCAAAGTTGAATGGACTCGGATTTGCCCTCCTCCAGAACCAACTCGGCACAGATCATTGGCAACTTATCCAATGTGGTATCCGATTCCTCCGGGACACAGAAACCAGTTATGCCATCGTCAAACTTGAAGCACGGGCAATTTGGTGGGACGTCACCAAATGCAAGATGTTTTTATCTGGTTTACCTCACTTCACAATTCTCACAGATCAAAAATCACTCGTCCCTTTATTCAACAAGTTATTGAACAATTCCATTGACAATCCCCGTGTGCAGAACAATCGGACCAAACTCCTCATGTACTCGTTCACGGTGGATTGGAAACAGGGAAAGGATCACTGCATCCGGGATGCTTTATCCCGCGCTCCTGTGTCCGATCCGGATGATTCAGACGTCTGCAACTTCGCCATGGCTAGGATCGTCGCGGATTCGGTTCAGAACGTGTCAGGGGATTTGATCTTTGCCAATTTAAGTACTTTGGCGCGAAAAGACGAGGCCTACCTGTCCCTTTGCCAAGCTGTCTTAGCCATGTTTGTTGGGGAATCGACCAACAAGCTGCCCCCATACGTTCGCCTCTTCTCCAAAATAAGAGATGAACTCTCCATTGACGGTAATCTAGTGCTGCGTGGCTGTCAAATAGTGATCCCCCCTAGTGCGGTCAAGGACATACTCCGTCACCTTCACTCGTCACACCAGGGCGTCGAAAAAAACAAACGGCGTGCACGTCAAACTGACAGGTTTTTCAAATGACATTGCCACCACCGTAGAAGCCTGTGCCCA
>NC_081451.1:552981-563414 GCF_007210705.1 Tigriopus californicus
GTGCACGTCAAACTGACAGGTTTTTCAAATGACATTGCCACCACCGTAGAAGCCTGTGCCCAATGCCAATACCACCGTCCAAGCACTGTCCCGGAACCATTAGTTCAGGACACCATACCGTCACGACGGTTCAAAAAGGTGACCAGTGACTTATTTATGTATGGCTCTCACCATTATTTGGTATATGCATATCGTTATTCGGGTTACCCACACATGACCCGATTTTCCACTAATCCTTCGTCCTCCCATCTCATCAAGGAATTTAGAATTTTCTTTTCTTTGCTGGGAACACCAAACATCCTACGGAGTGACAATGGAACTCAATATCGTTCCGCCTTCTTCTTCAATTTTCTACGCAAGTGGGGAGTACAGTGGATCCCGTCTTTGCATCACAACCCCCAAAGTAATGGCCATGCAGGGGTGACCATTAAAGTCCTCAAACATCTTGTAGCCAAAAACAATGGTCAGATTGAAAGCGATGCGTTCCACTCCGGACTTTTAGAGATTCGCAACAGCCCCCGTGAGGACGGCTTATCACCAGCTCAGAGAGTGTTTGGTCATCCTCCTTGATCCCAGGTCCCGAGCCACTGGAGTTCATTTGACCCTCGTTGGCACCAAACGGCAAATGAGGCCGATCAACGCAGGTTGGAATCCGCAAGGAAGCGGAAAACATATTACGACTGCTTGGCCAAACCTCGCCAAACAAAACCCGTGGGATCGTCCGTCCTCGTCCAGGATCCAATTTCCAAGAAATGGACTACCACGGCCCAAGTCGTTGGGACACCAAATTGACGACGATACCATCTACAATTCCCATCAGGCCGTGTATTATGGCGAAACGCAAAATTCTTACATGTGATCTCACCAGAAGACCCTGTCCACATCCATGCCAGAGGAAACACCGTTAGAAGGAGTACGAGAACTTCCCGCGCCCCTGACCAATGTCAATCTTAGATCAAAACAATTATTTTTACATACTTTTGTCCTGTTTTGCTCTCAAAAGAAAGGGGCGTGGTATGATGTCTATCTACCCTTCTTGCAATCGGTTTTTGCTCATGGTAAACCTTCAATGCTAGTAAGGCAGTTTTCCCTTTTTTACTTTTGGTTGGATCCTTTTCATGGGACGGAATAAAGAGTGTGTTACCTGGAAATAAGTCTGTTAAATTCTCCTCTTAGGTATATCTCAAGAAGTATCTAACGACATTTCATAAATAAGTCCCATTCTTTTTGTAGCTTTATCCATGCTATTTTTGATGATCCTTCGAAACAAGTTTTTGTGGCATATTCAAAGACTTGGTCGATAGTTAAACCTAAAAACCACTTGATTCAACAACTAAACCTAAAAACCACTTCATTCAACAGCTAAACGTAAAAACCACTTAATTCAACAGTAAACTGGGGATGAGACGTGGTGTAGTGGCTAGCACAGTGTCCTAACATGAGAGAGGTCTCCGGTTTGATTCTCTCCGAACCTTTCTCAAGGAATTTTAAAGACGCTAATCACACCCACAGACGGAGAACCAATCTGATACCTGGCTTGAAAGTGCTTATCGGAATTGGAACTGCGGTGTCTGGCTTCGCTGGCCGGGCAAGATGCATCCATATACGCTAGCACCCACAACCAAAAAAGTAAAAAAAACGAACTTGTGCTCATTCGTTTTGGAATCCGCAGATCTTTATCCACTTAGCAAAAGTGTCGAATTGTAACATAATTTCTTTTGAAGGCCAGTCTCGTATTTCCTAATCGTGTCCTTCATACAAATTGTGTCTTGAAGTTGCTCTCATCAATAGACAGAAGATCACTTTTGTACTTTCGGCATAACCCGAACGTGTGATCACATCCTTACCCAGAAATGAAACAAAGATAAGTACTGCCCTGGTAATCAGGGCTGGTTCAGCATGTTCATTTCCTTTGGGCATGTTGTCATGTTTTTCATGAAACCTTGACCATGTTTGAAAGGGGTTTTTCATGCTTTGGCAAAATTGAAAGGAATTAAGTTCCAAATTATTATCTTTTTACGATCATGTTGTAGTGGTACCGGTTGTTGATGACCAAAACCAATGATGATACCAAAGGATGTTGGTATTACAATGGATTCGACTCGGACTCGATCTAAGGAGTGGGTTGGAGTATTGGGGTTTTGGGTTATCCGCCTAAGTCCCGGGAAGAAGTAGAAGTAGCACAAGTCTTGTTGATGGTACTTTATTTATGATGTAGATCTTAAGTATACACAGGGAGGCACAAACATGCAGTCCTCTCAGGTTGGGAGTCCAGTAGTTACTTGCCTTCCACTCATGGGGGACTTTTCCATGAAACCTCTTGGAACCTCTTTATACATTGGGTGATGACAGATATATGAGTTACATAACACTAAATCTTCGTGTTACTGTCATTGTTACATGACAAGTTAACAGGCCCTTTAGATCTGGTTCCAGCCTATTTGTTTTGACATCTTTGCACACTTGGCTCATTAATGTTTGCTGTGATAATTCGCATGCTTGGCCTTGACATCTTTGCAATGTTTGCTTCCAACATTAGTCCTTGCTCCATACTTATTGTTCGGATGAATAGCTCTCTTGCGTTACAATGGTCTCTTGCAACTCATTACTATCCGGCTGAATGCTGTTTCACTAGTTACCCCCGTCCAACGAAAGGCGCTGTGTCCTAGCAGCACCATTCCTTAGGCCAAGTTGGAGCGGACTTTCCGGGGGTGGGGCATTTCTGCGGCAGAGATTGACGGTGTGGTTGCAGCTCGGGTAGCTCTTGACACCAAATATCGTTAGCCCAAAAGATACACCAATCAGCATGGCTACCGTGAATCCTACATGGGTAGCATGGGACCATGACATGGGTTTGGGAACTCTGTGGACTGCAGCAATTAATTCCGACATTGGTAGAGGTTGTGGTATGTTGGTTCAACTGGAGTAGAGCTTGTTGGAGTTCTTCGGGCTGTATGTGGTTGTGGGGTTGGTTGTGGTTGAAAAGTTCGACTACGTCGAGGGAAGGGATATTTGGGGGTTACCACAATCTCAGGGCCCAGCCAGTTGGATCAGACTGCGGGTACATAGTGCTCCTTGGTGTTGAACGAGCAATCTTCTCCCAGGTGTAGTGGGGTGACTCCGGGTGTGTATTGGATGTCGGTGGTCCCACAGGAACACGTGATTCAGGCTTCCTCGGGTCGGCGGATGAAAAACATAAAAGTTTGAGGCCCTACTTGGCGCAGCTCTAAGTTCTGGGTGCTGGGTTGGAGTTTGAAGGGACATCGTTGCCGGATTTGGATAGTCTCACCTCGATATACAGTAGAGCAAAAAGGCATGTACTAGCGGATGTTTTGGTTAACACACGTACGTGGGGGCAAAGATAGAGTTTCCTGATTCGGATACAAGCGTTGAACTCAGCCTGGTCGAGTTCTTGGTACAGGGTGTTCTCGTTGTTCAGCATGAGGTACTGATTGGGGTGCATGACTCTCAGTTCTTGGCCTTGGGCGGTGCTGATGGGCATGGTGAGATGTCAGTGGCCAGTGAAGGTTTCCTTGATGTTGTACACGGGGACGGGTACAACCACTCTCATTTGGCCTTGTCTCATGTCTGTGGCAATGGAGCTTATAGAAAGCTTCTAAGTCTGTGCGCTCGAAAGCTAATTTCAAAGGACCTTTGGTTTGGCTGGACATGCGCGTCAAAGCTTCTCGTACCAACTGGGGCTGAAATAGATCATCAGTGATTTGCCCATGCAATGCTCGTGTCCATGTGTTTAGGATGGCATATATTTTATGGGTTGCTTGGGTTAAAGCATATTGAGTTAAGGACACAAGTGCCTCTTTCTGAATATATGCCTGTAACTTGCGTTGCTGGGTGTCGATCTCCTCCTCGAATCCTATTTCGTGTCGCACGAGCTTGGTGAGGGTGGCATTGACGTGTGCTATCCTGTGATTATTGGTTTCCATTTGACGGCCGGCAGCATCAATGTAGTGGAGCATGCTGTTGCGTTGTATATCCAGGGAGTCAATTCGGGCGGTCATTTGTTGATGGCTGAAAATGGCTCCCAGAGCTCCACTATGACAAGGAGGGCTGATGGCTCTGATCGTGCTGGGCTCTGGTTGAGGTTGCAAAGGTCTTCAATCCAGTGGAGGCACTCAATAGTATCTACTTCTATCAGCTACAACTGCTTGATGAAAACTTGATCCGGATGGTCCTCACTGGATGGCGTGGCCTCTTTCAGATAGGGGATGATTTTTTGGATGCGGTGGAGTTGGTCGTCGATAGGGTCTAAATCCAGTCAGCCAATGATGAGAAAAGCGGTTGTGTTGGTGACCACTTTACCAATGGTGTGAAATATGCTTCTGAGCAATGAAAATGATGAAAAGGAGAGGACCCAAAATGGAGCCCTGAGGAACACCCGACTTGACATTATGCATGTCAGTAAGGGATCCCTCGACCTTAACAAGTTGCGGGAGGAGGAGACAAACTAAGACCTCTACTTCTCCATTCGACAATTTTACATGACTAATGTGCAGGTCATTTCTAACATATGAACAAACTACCCCATGCGGAAAAATGGGAGTGTCAGGGCGTACTCTATCACATTGAAACCAACCTGATCAGCTCTTCATCTAAGACCCCTGGTCGAAGCCAGGTTTCTCTCTGGAAATGAACGAGGCCTGCCTACCGTATCTAAAACTAGTTTCTCAAGAACCTTGATCTCTGTGCTATCCTTTTTGAAAATAAGGCAAGCATTCAGATAAAGCCCTTTTACAGGCTTATTGTCCTTCGATGGACTAGTGCTATAATATCTTTGACTAAGCCTTCTAACCTAAAAAATCCTTCCTTTGGAGAAAAGTCATCTTAGGCGGAGGATGAGATAACCTTTGAGGAGAAGGTAAAAGAGGGGGAGAAGGAACTCTGGCCACCGCCTGAGGACAAGATCTAAAAGATTTTTATTGGGCTCATGACGACCAGAGAGGGCATTAGGGGTACAAAGTTTGGGTAGAAGAGAGGTTAGAGGAATCGGGGATGAGGTTGGAAGAGAGGGAGGGTGTTACGTCGACATGGCAAAGTGGAAGGCGGGAGGCGGAGCAGAATGAATAACACAAATAATAGCAAAGGGATCTTTATATCTGGTTAGCTGCCTCAGAGATGGCAGGTTCCGAGAGGAGAGGTTGCATGGATCAAGAAATATAACATCCCCCCCTAAAGATAGAAATGAAATAACGCAATAACGGAATTAAAATCATGGATACCCTGGCGATATCCTCTGTAAGAGATTAGTGTGCGACCATCCTTCATAAAATTTGGCCATCTTCGAATAGTTACTTGTCTGAAATCGAGGGTGATAGGTGCCAGTGCACTTAGTTTATCAGAAAATCAAACTAATAGATGAACGATTTATGTGGATTCAAGCCCGCAACATTTTTTGTTTCAACCGAAAAAAACTTCAAAACTTATACTACGCTACAATTTATCATGGACAAAGGGCAACCAACTCAACCTCCATTGTATACAAGCTGACCAGCTGTCATCTCAGAGTGCATTTTTTAACGACCATATTGAGTGAGTGAGTGAGTGAGTGACTCTCAACGACCATAGTGAGTGAGTGGGAGTGGGAGTGTCAATGACTCTCTAAAATGCCCCGGAAATGCTGTGTGCCCGGTTACAAGTCCTGTTACGCCGGTCACTCCACTAGGCCTGACATTCATTTTATTGAGCTTCCCGAATCTAATGTGATTTGGCAGCAATGGCAAAGAGCAGTTCTCGTGATAACTAGGAGCAACGAAATATTCAGGAATATGTACAAGACATTTCTGTCCCGAGGTTATTGTCCGGACGAGCAATGATTCGTCGCGTAAAAGTAAATAGTCGGCATCCATTGACTCACCCCACGCTCAAACCTGATGTGATACCCAGTCTCTTTCCCGATATCCCAGACACTTTGATGATGAATTGCATACATACAACAAACATACTTAAAGCATACAACCACCAACTGAGCTTTAACCTTATCATTATTATTTTCTTCGCCTCCTTCCAACCTTTACGCCTTGTTGGCTACTTGTCCCGCAAATTACCTCGGAAGCAATCTGGTGCAAGCACGAGCTCTGCCAGAGAAGAGGCTCAACTTCTACGTTTGGAGCGGGAAACACAGGCTTTCCTGGCTCAAGATGAGATTACTAGAATAGAGGATCACAAATCTCAATTGAACGTGAACCGGTTTACGGGACTTCTCATGATGACTTCCGATGACCAACTGAAGCTCTTTCGAGTGGCACAAGATAACGACGGCCCACCGCAAATCCAATACAGCATTTCAATCAATAATTTTTGGGGGATCGATATTTGGATCAAAACCACGAAAGTTCCTCTGTCGGCTGTTGCATGCGTAACTTCCAACTAGCTCAAAGCCGGTCGAATTCGAACATTGACGGATATTGAGAATGTGATTGCTCGCGTAGAAAACCGATCCACAGATTACCCCAAAATGTCAGTCGATAAAGTTCGTCACTGCTCCACTCTCTTACCAGATGCAATGGAGACTATGGATCCAGCCCAGGCCAAAAAGTTGGCTTTTATGTGCCAGGAATTGGACCTACTTATTGACAAAAGAACCTTTTCCGCCAACCTTTTTTCTATGGCCACATTGTGGCAAAAACTTCGCCAGCTCTCTGCAAGTTGCTTTTGCGTGAGGGTTGTCTATCACTCCCAGTTCCAAGGACGGTGAAGAGACTTCTAGAGGGTTTTTCCATTGATGAAGGATGCTCCTCGTCAACCCTTGCTTATCTCCAAGCTCGCTTGGCCAAGCTTCCACAGCGAGAAAAGTTTGTCACTTCGTTAGTAGATGAAGTGTATGCATCGAGACGAAACGAATCCACCGGCGGAAAAATCACGGGCTTGAGTGGTGGATTTAAAGTGGCAAAAACTCTATTGTGCTTCCTCGTTACGTCGGTGGCTGGTAAATATCGCGACATGGTAGCCATAATCCCCATGGCCAAACTGACCACCGAAATCCTGGAAAAGGCATGGTACCAAATCAATAACACCCTCATTGATCTAGGATTTATAGTTGATGCCACTCAAGAGGACGGACATCAATTAATAGGAAATTGTTCAATTCGTAATTGAAGAACTCTGGATCAGATCCATTTATCCGCATGGGTCCAAATGGAGATCCAAAAGTCTTCCTGTTGTTTGACCAAGTTCACATCTTCAAAAACTTCTATACAAATTTCCTTAGGAAAAAGACTCTAACTTACATCCGCCTTGGCCGTACAGCTAACTCCTCCCAAATTCCAGGGCCTTGACGTTTGGGCCGATATCTCCCACATTGAAGAACTCTTCTATAACGTGGAGCATGGTAATCTCGTAAAAATTGCTTACAAACTCAACGATAAAGTCATGAAGCATTTACCAATTGAAAGGACAAATGCGGATTTGTCAGATCGTCTATTTCACGAGAGTACCATCGCTGGGCTCGAATTCCAATCAAATCGAGGACGCAAAGAGTGGCAAAAGACGGCCAATTTTCTTCAAGTCATCAGGAAATGGTTCAATATATTGAATGTTCGGGCTCTCAAAATTGGTTTTGAAAAGAGAGACTCAACGAAAGTTCCTGTTAACTCCCCTGACGACGAAAACCTTCAATACCTTTTAAAGTTTGAACAATGGCTTGAGAATTGATCAAAGAACGACGACAAGAAGGGCAGTATCAGCAGAGAGACTTTGAATTACGCAATGAGGACCTCAATAGGGATTTCACGGCTAGTCAGGCTTCTTCTGAACGAACATGGGTTTGATTTCGTGCCCTTGGGACAAATCTCTTTGGATCCTATTGATAGACATTTTGGTCAATTGAGGCAAATGGCAGGAGAGAACTACTTTGTGAGCGTCAGACAATTCTTTGAGGCTGAAAACTTGATTCGTGTGAAATCTCAACAGTAGTTCGGTTTAGTGGTCTCAACCTGAAGGAGTTGAAGGAAGTGTGATTCCCTTTTTTCTTACCGCTTGGAGATGAAATAATGTCACAGTGCCGGTTGGGCAGTCTATGGCAGCTTGGACTAGCTTGATCCGTTATACGTATTTCTTCCCTTTTTAGCCCTACCGTGGCCTTAACCATGAATATAATCGTTGTGAATCAGAAAATAAACTCTTTGGCACACTTTTCATGCAAAAAGTATGTATTATTGCCTGAAAATGTCAGTTTTAAATCGACGGAACTGAGAAGCCGGCCAGTAGATTTAACAACATAAATTTGAAAAGCAGATATTTGGCTCAAGCCTGAGTAACTAGATTTTTTAATGAAACGTGTACCAAAGTTTATTCTTCAATGCAAAACTGTGACATGCATGATCAAGGCCTTGGTCGTGCTCAAAAAGGAAAAAAAAAAACATGTAACGGCTCAAGATAGCCCAAGCCGCCTAATGGTGCCGGAACGAAAAAGCTTCATAGACAGCTCTTCAATGTCATGTGCAAGAATATAATGCAGCAAATCAATGATGAGATCCCTCAAGTACGCAAAAGAGATCCCAAAGAGTCGAAAAACTCGTCAAGCTCTCAGAAGATAAAAAACCTAACGTTAAACTAATTCCAGAATATATTATTTGCTCCTGTTACAACAATTCACAAGTTCATTTACTTTTAAATTTCAATTCAGTGAACACAGATATAACCGACTTCGGGGACCGAAAATGATCTTAAAAATAGTAAGTGATGATCAACCTGTAGTTTACCACGTTTAAAGCAACCGTAAAATACCTCCTATATAGGTTGAATCAATGGCCTAGTTTCGCCTGTCCGTTTTTTTGTCCACTGCTCTAGTTGTAAGTCACTCAGTCTAGGATGATTAATACATGTCACTGAAAGCTCGTGAAAAGACGAAATAGTTGAGTTGGGGAACTTATCAATAATGCAAATTAATTGATCTCCCCCTGTTTTAATTCTACTAATATCAACAATGCCCGTGTTTAGTGGAATAAATAGAAAACACCTGAGAGCAGACGACGTCAATAAGATAACGTTCCGTCATATCTGCAATACAAAATACACCAAGAAATATGAGCACAAATAATGGTGCGTCTACACGGCCAATAATTCGGCAAAAAATTAGCCACTTCACAAACATTGTTTGCCATTTCACAAACATTGTTTGCCATTTCACATGAGGAGCTCTTTAGTAATCCAGGGGGGCGCCTCCTTCTGTCTCCTGGGCCTCCATGGGAAGTATGTTTTCATCCCCTGATCAAACTTGATCTTGAAAAAGGACCATGCCCCCTCGATGGTTAATCAAGGCAACACTGAGACCCAATCAATTTGGAGCAAAAAGCTTCGAAAAGCGTCGTAGTCCCCATGACTTGAATCCGGCACGAGCTGCCGAGTTTTTTGCAAGTCATTTCCCACCTTGACGTAAAACTCTAAAGGCACATGGTCACTGACTGACAACTCTGGTCGAGATGAAACGAATTGCACCGAATTTGGCTCATTAGTGAGAATAAGATCGAGGATATTGTCGTGAACGTGCGTAAGAAAATCAACCGATTGTGCTTAGTATGATTCCTCAAGGGACCTCAACAAAGCGTCGTCATTGAAAGAACGCCCTGACATGACTTCCCACTCAATGTGGGGATGGTTGAAATCAGCGACTATTACAGTGTGCTCCTTGATAGCCGAAAGATAGTTGTTCAAGGCCAAACGGTGAACTTCTGTGGCGTTCGGTGAGAGGCAAACAACTGTTAGCGTCACTCCTAGTATGGACACCGAACACACTTGCGGGGTATCATTTGGCAGTAATTTTTAGCAACGCAATGACTCCTTGGCAATGATCAGCACCCCTCCTCCTCTTCCCCCCAAGGTGTCAAGTCGGTCCCTGCGAGCAACAACTTTGTATCCATAGTGTCAAACTCGGACGATCATATTGATTCATTGAGCCAGGTCTCTGTCACAAAAAGCAGATCAGGCGCAAACCCTGTTAATAGTTCTTCAATTTGGATGATCTTGTTTGCGAGGCTTCTAGCGTTAATACTGATTGCGTGCGTGAAGTAGACCCATATTAACTTTGTTTTTGAACACGTTCACGTCTTAATGTTGTGTTCCTTATTGGCCTGAAATCTCGAGTTCTGGGTTATATTGGGGGTTGTTTTTAGCGTTGTCATTGTTTGTGTTGGGGTCAAGATTCCTCTCAGTTTCCTCGTAGTTGCAGTTGTCAATTGAATTCATCATGTTGCCTTTGAACGTCAAGTGTTCCGACAGATCCTCGGATTTACGGCACTCCCCAGTTTCTGTTGCGCCATCTTGGGATGTATCAAGAGTTATATGTGTCAGATCAGGTCCAAGGTTGACGTTACCTTCAAAGTTATCCTGGGACGTTTCTTGTTGGGCGGGATTGGAAGGGCAATGCTTTTGGTAGTGGCCAGGTTCTCCACATTTGAAACATTGGACGTGTTGGGACT
>NC_081451.1:563465-569225 GCF_007210705.1 Tigriopus californicus
TACTTGATGCGTTGCATCTTGGACCAGGGCAAGTTCCCCTCTTCTCTGAAGGTAGCTCATGTTGTTCCAATTTTCAAAGGGGGAAAGAAGTTACTCCCCAGTAACTACAGGCCGATTTCTCTCACTTCGAATATTGCGAAGGTGTTTGAGAAGATCATGAAGTACGAACTTGTTGAATTTCTTGATATACATGAAGTCCTTCCTCCTAACCACCACGGGTTCCGAGCACATTTTAGCACGGGTACCCAACTGATTGAGCATATAGAGCAGGTTATTGAGGAACTGGAGAGCCATGAATCAGTCGATATAGTTTATCTCGACCTTGCCAAGGCCTTTGACAAGGTAGATCATGGCCTTTTAGTTAACAGGCTCCATGAGATTGGAATCCAAGGCAAGGTTCTCAATTGGCTAAGAATTTTTTATTTGTGGTAGGAAACAAATAGTTAACGTTGAGGTATCCCTTTGTGACATACATGATGTCAAGTCGGGTGTCCCGCAGGGTTCCATTTTGGGTCCGCTCCTTTTCATTATCTTTATTGCTCCGCTTCAGAAGCTTGTTAGTAGTAATGTCAGTATCTCTTCCTATGCTGATGATACAAAATTGGTAGTTGGTAGGAATGGTGAGGATTCCGGTTGTCTGGCAAAGATCCTTGACCAAATCTACTCCTGGGTTGCTGCGAGTAACATGGCACTGAATGGAATGAAATTCCGCCCAATGACCTTTGGGTCGACGCCATTAGACACTCCACTATTAGATGATGAAGGTAAGGGCATTGAGTAGGTTTCATCCATGAAGGATTTAGGTGTAGTTCTCCAAGATAATGGAAAGTTCGATGAGCATATCCAGTTGAAAGTTGGTAAGGCTTTTCAAACATGTGGTTGGATATATCGCACGTTTAAGCCCAGAGATAGTGTCATGATGCTAACTCTGTACAAGTCGATTGTTCAGCCGCATCTTGAATATGCCTCTCCCATTTGGGCTCCAATTAGTTCAGCAGGTTTGCAAAAGCTCAAGCAGGTCCAAAGATGTTTTATTAGGAACATTGAAGATATGAGAGAGCTCTCGTATTGGGAGAGGTTAGAAAGGTTGGGATTATACAGTACTAAGAGAAGGTACGAAAGGTATCTGATAATGTACGTTTTCAAAAGTATTCATGAGCTTTGTCCCAACCCAGGATTTAGGGTCAATTGTAGTGACCGTAGAGGCTTTATGTGCGTTTTGAGAGCACCTTCAAGCCCTCGAAAATCCAGGCTAGTTAAAACAATGAAGTCCAACTCCTCTCTTTCTCGGACTCCTTCATTGTTCAATTAGCTGCCCTCAAATATTCGTACGGCTTATGTAGGCGTTGATCCAGTAGCAAGATTTAAGTCAGACTTGGACAAGTTTTTGACTAAAATTCCGGATCAACCTTATATCCAAGGATTAGCCAAATCAGCCAACTCCAATTTGTTGGTTGATCAAATAATATATTTAAATAAAGGTCAAGTAAACTAAATAATCTTCTCGCCTTGAACTGCTGGGATTCCAATCCCGGTAGCGGTAAGGAAGCCCGCACAAAAAAATCCTCACTCAACGAGAGGAGTCACACTTCCATCTCCCATCGATGATTGATCAACCCGCATGTCAGGAATCCATATCCATCTCCTCCCGTCCAAATAGTTGCAGCGTCGATCCCAGTGAACCTGGGCTCAGGCCGGCACTTCTCTTACATCCGGGCCCTGAGCCGTGACTTGAGCGATTCAATCTGGAGATGGATGGATGGATCGATGGATTCATTGAGCTCATCCCAAAATTTTTGAGCGGAGCCGGATCAGATCCTCAGTGACCACGGATTCATTGACCTATACACATTTCTTTGTGAACATCATGATGGTTATGGTCGTTATAGAAAGAGGTAAACATGCCTTGAAGTAGCCACTATTTTAAGCCAACATATGAATGCACAGAAGGAAAAGGCAAAATAAAGGACCTGGTTGATCCACCTCCTCTACCAACCACAACAACCAAGATTTTCAGTATTTAACTCTACCCACTATTTATATAGCTATGGACTCGCCCATAATGCCCAGTGTTCTGTCCACCAGCCAGGGGTGAAAGGTCCTGACTTATTGAATTCCCGTGGTGACGGGAAGCATGGAACTTTCTTTTTGGTGCCGCGACCCGGGAAGAAATCAAAAAGAGGCTCTATGTTCCGTCCACCAGCCAGGGGTGAAAGGTCCTGGCTTATTGAATTCCCGTGGTGAACGGAAACATGGAACTTGTGACCTAAGCACTAGGTAAAAATACTTTGATAGCTCTCAAAGATGGAGAGCACCTAGTTCAAGGGCTGAAATTTCTTAGACCTATCTTAAGGCCTCCGGTTACAACCCTAATCAGGGCATACGAGCAATAGTTTGAGCTTCCTTTATCAGGGCTTCAAACAATCATCAAATGACTAAGTTTACAAATTGCTAGCTACCTCTACTCCCCATTGGTCCCAGATCAATCTCGGTTCTCTGGCATACCTGGGCCAATCTTCAAGGCTAACTATCCTGCAAAATGTGGTCACTATCCTAGTCTACTGGGTATCTATCAAACGATGCTGATCACTACACTTGGAGTCTAACACCTGATTCTTGCCAAATCAAAGATGAACTTCGATTGCAGTTCCATCTATTTTATTCAATTGCTCTACATGAAAATGACACTCTACCAATCAGCTTTCCTGCTCGGGTAATGAAAGAGGGGGTAATTGCTTGGCCATGGAAGAGGGAAAACATGCATGGACAGAAAATGGTTTGATCCTACTTTTCGATGAGGGTGGTTCTTGCGTCCAACGGAGATCCACGGCAATGACGTCGGTTCGATGGGATTGAAGGTCCAGAATCAAATAACTCAGAAGTTGCACCTGTACTCAGCTCAAGAGACTTTTCAACTCGTCTATACTGGCTCACTGAGGTATGCTGTGCACTTCCCCAGGTCCTCTTGACTCAGCACGGCTTCCTGGGTCCCGTCTCCAAGCGTTGACTTTCACTGCTCTGATTTCAAAAATAGATCGACTTGATTTCCAGCACGTTAGCACAATTGTCCTTCGTTCACCCAACAAGTAGAGCCTCACGATCGGAGAGGTCCTTTCACTTCGGGTGTTCCAACATGACCCTGTTCTGCTTGAGCACGAAAAATGTCACTTATCTCCTCGAGATCCAAAAGGTGACTCTGCTTTCCTCTAGCGCAAAAATGTGACTTATCTCCTCAAGCCCGAGAATGTGACTTGTCTCCTTGAGGGATGATGTGTTGCTCTCTTCTCCTCGAGCACCAACTTGTGACTTCTGTCCTCGACGAAGGGTGATGTGTGACTGTTCGTTGATTTAACTTTCCTGTACAATGTTGGTTTCCGCCTCTTCCTCATGGAGGCTAAAACGGGTTGTCCCAGGGCCCTTGGTGGACGGCGACGGTTTCCTCAATGTCCAGGGTTGACCTCCTTTCGTCATGCCAGTCACAATTGCCATCCCGGGGGTCCTCAGATTGCCGACAATGGATTACCTCTGCCTCTTCTGTAAGGTGTGGCATGTGGGCCACATCTGACCACCACTGCGTCTAGACGACAAAGGGTTGACATTGGGCCGGAACCACGTCCCAACGGGATATCTGGAATGATCGTATGTTCGGATAAGAATAGTCGTGGTTATGGAGAACAAGGAACTTTATTAAAGGAGAACTATGGAACCGAAGTATGTTTGCACGTGGAAGTCTAGACCTGTTTTTTGTCCCCGATTTCAGCTGGGGGAAATACCGTCCATAATGAGAGGTTGGGCTATATATAGATTATAAAAGATTCTGTTCATTCCAACTCCCCCAAATTGGCAAATCTTACAACGGTCTTGTATTTGATAATTATCTTTGATTGATTCTCGGTCGACGTTGCGTTCGAGTACTTTTCCTTGGATTTATGATAGGACCTTTTGGCGGCGAATCGCATTTCGATCCGGTTTGATCACCAAATGGGGATTTCGGAGCTTGCCGAATATATCGACGATTTCGCCAAAGTACCCTGTCATTCAGGAATTGTAACTGGTATTTTCGTCGACCATCCGAGTTAATTACAGAGGCCAACCGGTCCCACCTCTTAGTCTTCGGATTCTGGACTAACACCTTTTCACCAATGGCCAACCTCTTGAGAATGAACGACCGACGATTATAATACTGTTTACGTTTTTGGTCACTCTCTTGTTTGTTTTGATCGGCCTCGTTGGTGGGATTGGACGGAAGTTTGGGCCTCAGAGCTCGTCCATTCACCGGGAGCTTCGAGCGTAGAGCACGGCCGAAAAGTCGTTGGGCTGGCGAAAGCCCGTCTTCTCGTGGAGTGTTACGGAATTCAAGCAACCCGTTATCAAATTCCTCCGAACTTATATCGCTGCCCGTCTTGGCCACTAGATATTTCACGGCCTTGACCATGGCTTCGGCATGGCCATTCGATTGGCTATGATAAGGGGACGACGGCCTCCATTCCACTCCCCACTCCTCCAAGAAGGCTTGGGTCAGCGACGATGAAAATTGGGGTCCGTTATCCGATCGAAGAAGGTTAGGTACTCCCATAAGACTGAAAAATCGCCTAAGATCGGCAATGACGGATGTGGCAGCGGGAGAAGAATGATATTTGGCGATAAGAGGGAATCCCGAATAACGATCCGAATAAACCATGTATTCCTTGCCGCCATGGGAAAAAAGATCGACTGTTGCCATCTCAAATGGATATGTGGGTTGGTCATCCTGGATTAATGGTTCCGGTGGTTGGGAAGGGAGATAATACGCACATTCATGACAAGCCTGAACTGTGTTCTGAATATCGGACGTATATCCTGGCCAAAAGACTGTTGCTCGTGCACGCCTCTTGGTTTTCTCGACTCCTTGATGGCTAGCGTGAAGCTGTTGAAGGACATCTTTGATGGCCGAGGAAGGTATCACGATCTGATGACCTCTGAGAACCAAATCTTCATCCACGGAGAGTTCATGGGCCACTTTTTGAAAGCGCGAAATGTATCCGGACTTGGTTTTTGCAATATTTCCGTCAATCACAGCTTGCCACAGCAAGCGGTAATCGGGATCCAATCGAGCTTGTCGTCTGATCTTCTCCACCGTTAAATCTATAGAGTTGACCTGAGTCATCGAAATATGAGCTAACTCAAATCGGTCATCATCTGAAGGATCCGATACCGGAAAGCGCGACAAAGCATCAGGAATTTCATGGTCTTTACCCTTCCGCCATTCCACAACGAAATTGTAACCGGACAATCTACACCTGTAGTTTTGGATGCGGGGGTTCTCAATCGCGTCCAGAGATTGGCAGAAGATTGACTTCAGGGGTCTATGATCGGTGATGACCTTGAAATCGGGCAAACCGGCGAGATAAAGGTGACATTTCTTAACTGCCCAAAATATTGCCAGTGCTTCAAGTTCGATGATGGCGTATCGCGTTTCCGTGTCCTGCAAGAATCGTGATCCGCATTGTATGAGTCTCCACTGATCGTCATGGTATTGAAGGAGGACAAATCCGAGCCCATTCAACTTTGAAGCGTCAGTTTGGATCACGGTTGGAGCATTTGGGAGATACATCCCCAAGACAGGAGGGGACGTTAATGCCTCCTTGACTTTCAAAAAAGCCACTGAATGTTCAGGCATCCAACGAAATTCGTTCTTGATTTTCAAGAGTCCTCTTAAGGGTTCCGCAGATCCCGCGATCTCGGACGAAAACTGTCCTAGTTGATTGACAAGGCCGATAA
>NC_081451.1:569276-585785 GCF_007210705.1 Tigriopus californicus
TTGCAATTGGAATCAATTGGGGATGTCCAAGCATTGTGCCGCTCTCTATCTGCTTCCATACTGGCATGTCTACCAATGTCGTAAATGGAAGATATGATCTTTAATGCTGTCATTGTGTTGTACCGAAAAAAGCCCACCCGTAATCCTAATGTTTCCCTGTTTGACTTAAAACATTCGTTCCCTTTGATCCCAACAACCATTGTCGACCAAATCATGGCCTAAATTCAATTGTACGATCCAAACGTAATCAACAGGCCCTCTAACCTGGACGTGGTGAACACATTGCGGACAAAAATTGATCTCTTGGAAGTGATTTGGAATCTTACTTTGATTAGCACAGCTTGACGTGAAAATATTTCATTGACATCAGCACATTCCTCGATTGAAGCTCATCGTTATAAATAGAATGTCATAGCATAAACTTATGTAATCAATAAACCATTCAAATACCAAAAAACAACGAAAAGACCGCGTGAAGATGAATGGTAACAACCACAGCCAACACATTGGCAGCAGAGCACTTCAAAGATTATGTTCAAAATCTCGGCTTTTTCGCTTTATTGTCTTCAACGACGATGGACAGAATTTCTCGAGCACGTTTGGGGTTTGTTGCAGTCTTTGTGCTTACATTCGAAGCTTTCTGCTCGGTCATTGGTTTATCTGGCACCTTGGAATCATGCAAGGCATTTGTGGTATTAGCATTTTTGATTTTGCCTTTGGGATTCACTGAAGTCTTTATGAAACCGTTGAGCAAAACAGCGCGCAGTCGAAAGTTCTGGCGCAGGATGAAATTCCGTGCTCGACGTATTTTCAGGAATTTCTAACGTATTTTTGGCGGAGGTCAACCGTTTTCCTTTCAATCTGGAACTGAAGTGCTTGAATAAAAACTAGATGCTCCAAGAGATCGCCGCAAAATGAGCTAAGCTTTCTCTTTAGAAGAGATGAGTGCAATTGGACATCTAGCATTTTATCGAGTACATTTTACATTTGAATTTCTCCATTGTTGCAACCTTGGGCATCGGACACGCTCCCCTCCGATCCATTGGGGTATTCATTTTCCAATCCGCCAAACCCTGTTACTATTCTCTCTCAATTTATTCTTCGATTTGAAGGTACTGTCTCCTTTCTTCTAGCGCTTTTGCTGTCTCCTTTACCTTAGAAAGCAATGTTTTCTTGACACCACTCAGTTAAAACATCCTTGTCTTTGGCTGCTTAGGGACCCAATGCTTTACACTCTTGTTCTAACTCATCCAGTAATCCCTTGAACCTTTTAGTTTTTGGCTGAATCACTTCCAACTCACTATCGTTGGTGATCAGGGATCTTAAATGGTTTTGACAAGCCGTGAGAGAGACCTATTTTCCACTGGACTTTTTCATTTTCTTTTTGTCCTTTGCGCCTCAATTGAGAGGATTAAAACGATGTGATTGCGCTTGGGATTACCTAGATCATCACCACAGGATGGAATCCCTCCGAACGCAGACTAATACGCACATTCCTCCTTTTACATGGTTTCAATTCTCTCAGGGGCTAAACGTAACCACGTGCTACTTTCCAAACGTTCGCAATTTCACCCTCGGATACACTAAACCCAGGCAATCATAAAGTCGAACTCTCAAGGGTGACCGACTTACAAAAATAATCGGCCGCAACAGACAATGTTAAAAATTTGGTCGTTTCTTGAAGACTTTGTTGAAATTGATGAGAAGTATCTTCTTTGGGGCTTGATCGATTTTTGTGAAATTTTCAGTGTCTGGGCAGCTAAGGTTCCTTTGGATGCTTCTAATATATCTGTTTTATATCTGCCTTTTAGGGTTTTAGTCATACGATTGTATAACATTTTGACTAAGTTTGAAATTATGGAAGGAAACGAAAAATAACCTTTCCTTTTTGTGATGTCAAAAAACGATATCAATTCTTTGGGAAATTGATTTAAGATACAACCGTGGCATTTTGGGGCGAAAAATGATGAGATTTGAATCACTAAATCCCATATTACTTAGTAGTATGTGATGGATAACAATTTATAATCAAGTGCCAACTAAATTTGCTCCCAATTTTCATTGATTAGGTTTTTGCAGTTTTTTGTCTTTACAATGTTTTAAGACATGCAAGTTGTTTTTGCGGGCAAGAGTACCATAAACTAATAAAATCAAAGTTGTTACCTTTGTTTTTCTGAGGTAGAAAACTGCCAAAATCTGTTTGGGAAATTTTCTGTAAAACTTGACGGGGCTCTTTGAACACCGTGTACGAGAGAGCAAAACAATCAAATTTCAACCCAAAATTGACTGGACAATGATGCCTTGACAATCATATAACGACAGTCCTTTACTAAATTCATTATACAAATCTTCCTTGACTCAATTAGTAGACTTTTTGATTTTGATGGTAAGATTGATCCTAGATTTTTCTCTCACAAACAAGCCAAACTCTATCCAATATGAGTCTCCAAGCGCAAAAACGTTTGCAGAGACATATTGTTTGTTGATACTGCCACTCGAAAATATGATATTCACTTCCCTAATCTACTTCATCAAAGCATAAATAGTCTTCCAACGCGATATTTATTGAAGGTTTTGAGTTCATAGAAGTGACGATTGTCACACACGTGTTCATGATGTAACAACCCGAGAAACTCGAGTTCTCCTCGACGTAACTAGTGTTCCAATTATTTTTGTAACAACTGATACCCTATGCAAGTGTGATTTGAGATCCATCAATCCCCGTAGTTGGCTTTGTTTTTTTGTGAATCTTTACTTTAAAAGGACTCCACGCTATAAAAGTCACGAAAATCAGAACGTAAGTATATGTGAAAGAAACGCTATTCATTCAATGACACATGGTCTATTTACATGTAGTTTATGCAAACGAGGCTTGAAGTTGAAAACTGTGATATTGTCAAGGCGCCTTTGACGAGATTACCTTTACTTTGAAAAGAAAATCGAGGGCTTTCCCGAGCTTCTTTTTAGACCAGAGGGCATGAAAAGGCGGACCAGCTTAAGGCATTCACTTAATCAATTCTTTTAGTCCTAATTTGAATGAACTTCATGAAAAGAGAGACGTAGCCAAGGATGGCCAAGAACTCTACCTCGTCGCCTTGTGACCCTGGTGCTGAGTAATTCTTGCGCTTGTTGGGGTGTGTGACTTCCATGGGGACAAGCATTCTAATACAAAGTTGGCTATCGGGGTAGCCGCCATCGGATTTTGACGTTGATTTGTTAAAAAGCGTTTCCAAATGCCATTTTGAATATCTTTGAAAATGCCGAGGGCCAAGATTGGCAATCAGTTTCATTGACAACGACGCAAGAGGAGCTAAGCAGTAAGCCCCTCGGGGCACATTACGCTATTCAAGCAATACAACTTGAAAATTTTCACCAGAATCGTGATGGACAACTTTGGCAGCATTGGTTTTTGCCTAGCGTTTGTCAAACATAAACCCGCCAAATCTGTCAACCCTAAGTGTTCATGTATGGCCCGCAACTTCAAAAAGGTCAACCCCAACTTGCTCTATTGGGGAAGAGGCAGTCGTGACTTGGAGAGATTCTTTTGTTTGCAATGGCACAAGTCCTTGAAATACAGAATATGATTCTGTGAGTTGCTTGGTACTAGAATTTATTCCGGGCAATAACTAAATTGCTGAGCTAACTTCTTTGTCTTGACTTAGCGAGAGCACGATAAATGTATAACTCAAAGAATATGCCGACGAGCCGTTTCAGGTATGACAATTCGAAAACCATTGTAGATTGTCAGATATGGATCTGAACCTGAGAGCAACGACAGAGTGGACAAAAAGGATTTGAAGAGGTTAGCGGGATGATCAAGAGGTTTCAAAATTGTTTTCAAGCCCTAGCGTAGCACAGCAATAATTGCATTGTAATCCGTATCACTTCTGCCGCATCAAAAATAGCATCAAGTTCTGGGTATGAATGAAATGCTCGGGCAAATTGGACCAAAGTAGCATCCACATCAACTTAGTCTTGATCCTGGGAATCGGGCTGGAAAACCGGGAATCTGAAGAGCTCATCCACGATACAACGTTCTTTGCTGGGGTTCCACTTTTCGGTAAAATTGTAACTGGAAAGGTTTTTCACGACAGCGAGGGAGACGTGGATTGTCCTGATCGGATATTGATTTGGCGAAGACTCCTCCCGGTTGGTTATGGTCACTAACAACAATGAAGTGTTTCAATCCGAGTAGGTAGACAAAACATTTCGACTCAATCGTGCCATAATTCTTCTGAGCGGCTAAGAGAGATCTTGATCCGCACTGAATTAGCCTTGGCCTCCCCCAAACGTCACGTTGCATGAGCACATAGCCAAGGCCATGCAATCGTGAAGCATCAGTCACAATGTATGAAGACAGATGTAGCAAAAAAGTAATAACCTTTGGAGACATAACTGCTTTTTTGCAAACTATTTTTCTTATTTCAGCGCAATGACAGAAAGGAGAGTCATTTTCGTCTGTGATTTCAAAAATAAAACGCCTGTTCAACATATACGGAATTTGATCTTGTTTTCAATTGTGTTTGCAATTGTGGTGAGTTAATGTTTTTATCTAGGATAATTGTGGTGGGGCGAAGTCTTTGATTCTAGAATTTTATTTTGAAATGTTAGTGTAGGACACTGGCACGTGATCTGTTGCTCCTGCTCTGACCCGTTCAAATGAATCGCCATTGAAATGGCTATGTTAAGAGATTTGTTCTATGCCACTCTTCTGTCTCCTATTACCGTAATAAACCTTTTCCTCCTACACTCACCATAATTTACTTGAAGTAGCTTCTGGTTATCATGGACCCTGAAAAAAAAATATCCGCTTTTGGTGGAGGGTTCTAAATCAAATAATTCTTTACAGAATTAACTAGGAGAAAAATAGTAAAGGTTAGTTCTCATTGGCAATCGAACATGTTGCAACCCTGGTCCAAACACCATGGGTAATGATTGATGGCATTCTATAAAGAAGAGTGCAATGTACAAAAACCTGAAGTCTTTTTGTCGAACCTTAAGGACGTTGGGTAATAGCTGGAGCAAGGCATACAACATTCCATAAAGGCTCTGGCTTCACTCAAGCTCCATACCCTTTGTCATAATTGAAATCAGGTCTAGCTCTTCTTGCTTTTCTGCAATTTTGGGCCAGTATTCGTCTTCGAAATTGAACCTAGCCAGACAGACCTTTTGGCCTGTTTTACACTAGAGTGTAGTGGTTTCTGCTCCTGAGCGTTGATCCCTCTTGCTCTTGCTTTCTGTTTCCCTCAAGTTAAGTTATTGACAGTTTTGGAAATAAAGATTGCTCAACTTCTAGAACTTGAGCATTTGAGTCTGTTCATTGGTACACGCTTCGTTGGTGATTCCAAATTTGAACACTTTCCTTCAACCCATTTTGAAGATATATTGTTGGATGTTACCCCCGTCGTTGAGGCAGTATCCGCTAACCTTCCATGCTTTTGGTCATTAGAATCAACCTTATTGTTTGTGCAAGCCAAAACTCAGTTCGCCTTGAGGAACATCACAGTGGACGAAACAAAATAGCACCAGGTTTATTGTTTATTGTTGAGAGCCACTCACAGACACAATGTGAATAAAAGAGTAATGGCACAATTGGGAAATATATCAAAACCGAGAGAATGGAAAAGAAGCACTACTAATTAACTGCTCAAGAAGTAGAACACATACGATAAGAAAACAAATTAATTGCTTCCGGTCCAAACCAATTTTTTGATGTGGTGCATGTGGTGGCAGCACTGGACCAAACGACGGCAAAGCATGTGGCCGACATTTTTCTTACCCAACCCAAGGACGGCTCCAAGCATCTGGTTTTGAAGGAATGTTTGCTGGTGGCCTTCATGCTCTCTTCATGCCAATGGGCTCAGAATCTACTCCAAATGTCGCACTTGGGCGATTGACATCCATCAGAGCTAATCAGCAAAATGTTAGTTCTCTTTTGGGGAATCACGAGCCTTGTTTCCCGTTTAGATCCTTGTTCATGGGCCACTTACCCCAGGAGGTCCGATCGCATTTGATCCCAGAGTTGGACTATACTGATTCTCAAGAGTTCGCACTTCTGGTTTACAAGTTGGTCTCTGTTCAAGATCCCATGGTGCCTGCCGTGTCGGGTGGATTTAAAGGAGCACTGTCTCCTTCATTAGCCAATCGTAAGAGAACCTGGGGCTGATGTTATAAAACATCAGGACAAAACGTCCTATGTGCAACTAGACAGTCTGGCTAGACCATGGTCGTGCGATAGTGGATGTTATAAAGATTTTGAATGTAGGGTCTTGAACTAGACATCGCCAATTGTGACTAAGTGCAGTTTTGATAAGTGACCAGCCAACTGATTGAAGCAGGGCCCCTACTCAGTGAAACACAGGCTATTTCCTGTTTTATTCCTATTCTTCCTCTTCAATCCAAGCTTGTGGCCGGCGCCCCTGTCGAATTCGTTGCTCCCCAAAATGCGACGAGAATCCACTGCCAACGCCAAGAATTGCAGGCCAGCCCAGCGCTTTGAACGAGCATGAGAACTTGCTCCAAGAAGCATGACCGACCACTATTGCCTTCTTCATCATGCCAAGATTTGGTTTATTTCTTGGTAGTCTATTTAATTTGACCTTTAAAATGTGGCATATACTTTGACTTTACCTAAAAGTAGTTTTTGAAGCTTGCACGGCCCTCACATGTTTGATTTTTCACTAAAAATAAAGCACTTATGCGCAATATAGCTTAGGGGTTTGACACTTTGAACGGCTACCCTGCTGTCATCCCGCTTCTTCGTCTCCTCGTCAATCCATGACCGAGCCCAGTTAGTTAACAGATGTCCTGGCATTCCGCCATCTTATTAATGAACGTAAAAACATGCCACAACGTAATGAACGTACTATCAACACATCGAGTTCTGCCATTTTCGGCTCAGTTTGAGCTTGCCGGTTGCTTGTATGTCAGGTAGACGTCAAATTTACGTATCAACTTGACTCATAAGCTTTGTGCTGTACTTGGCCGAGTCAGACACTTGACAATTTTTTATAACATCCCAATCTTACCGGACCTTCACATGTCGTGAAAGGGTCACTCGAAGTACGTACTGGACGTCGGACAAATCGTTTTATAACATCAGCCCCAGCTCAGTTTGAGCTTGCCGGTTGCTTGTTTGTCAGATAGACGTCAAATTTACGTATCAACTTCACTCATAAGTTTTGTGCTGTACTTGACAGAGTCAGACACTTGACAATTTTTTTTAAAATCGCAATCTTACCGGACCTTCACATTTTGTGCAAGGGTAACTCGAAGTACGTACTGGACGTCGGACAAATTGTTTTATAACATCAGCCTCTGGTGTCGTTTCCACCAACGGAATGGCCCCAGGCCAACAATTGTGAAAAGCCCTGTTCCTTCATTCAACGCAGATCATTGTCCTGTATATCCAATGTGCCAATGGGTGCACTATTCACGCCTATGGTCCTACGTCCAATTCCCTCGCCTTAGGAAATCTTGGCCAATTCTATCTGTCTGACTTGCCTCCACCTATATCGGGAGCGGATTTCTTTGCGCTAGAAAACTTATTATTGATGGAGCCAAACAGGGTTTGTTCAATCCTGTTTCTTCAAATTGTGTTAATGACCATCTGAGTCGTGTTTTAGCCTAAGCATTGACACAATCCCCGTCTTCCTGCTCGTATCTGGTGCTCTTGGACGACTTCCCGGAGCTTATGACTCCCTCATTTCGGGAAGTAACACCCAAAACAGTGTATTTCATCACATTCCGACGACAGGCCATCCGGTCCATGCCAAGGCTCATGGGTTGTCCAATGACAAATTGAATACAACAAAACAATATTTTGGTTCTATGTTAGACCTCGCTATAATGTCTATTCGGACAGCAACTATTCTTCCGCCCTTCATCTGAGGCCTAAAGCAGATGGATCCTGACGTCAGGTAAGAGTCTATCGAGCTTTGAACGATAATATCATACCAGATCGCTCTCCAGTACCGCATATTCATGACTTTGCAGTTGGATTGCATGGATTGGCAATCTTTTCAAAGGTGGACATGGTGCGGGGAGAAAATCAGACCCCCATGAATCCCAAAGACGAGCATGAGACGGGAGTGATCATGCTTGTCAGAATCTTTGAATGGCTTAAAATGCTCTTTGGGTTATTGTTTATTGTATGGCCACCCAAAACACATAGAGGAAACAAGAGAGGAGAGGATTATGAAACTAATTTAGAACAGCAATCAATTGAATTGAGACATTGGTGGCGCTTCTTGTGTGCGGCGTCAAAACAAGACTCAGAAGGAACAGAAATCCAGCTTCTTTAGGGCCGTTTTGAAGGAGGTACAGGAGGACGTCTGTCGAAGTTCTAACGGCAACGCATTCCAATACTTTTTGACATGAATGGCAAAGAAATGGCCAAGACACCTCAAGCTGAAATTATCCACTTTTTGTAAGTTTCGGGACGTGCCTCTCGTGTTGAATGGATGGACGGCAATGTCTCCAAGAGAAAAGAGGAGCTCCTCCAAATTCCACTGAAATAAAATCACCCTCTCAGTGGAGAGTTTGTGAGCAAGAACTAAGTCCAGCTCAATTCTTTGCTTCTCCAAGGAGACCAAGCCTCCTGTTTCTAGTCTGTCATAATATAGCAGGTCTTTGCACTTGCCCGGCACTTTTGTTCCCCGCCTCTGCACAGACTCAATCGCACGAATATCTTTCTTTAAGACTGGACACCACGCATGGGTGCCAAATTCCAACAAGGGCCGGGCGTAGGTCTTGAGCAACTTGGCCCAGATCTCACAATCCCTTGTTATAAAGTGACGTTTAAGCAAGCCTAGCATACAATTTGCTCTTACTTTCACGTCTGAGCAATGCCTGCTGAACGTATTTGATTGGTCAAAGGTGATTCCAAGATCTTTTTGAGAGACTTTTTTGGACAGGAGAGAACCATTTGTCATCAAGTAAGTGAAAGGCCTAGAGTCTCGGCGTCTTCCAAAACTCATAAACGTGCTTTTCAGGGAGTTCAATCCCATGCCGTTTACTGAGGCCCATCTTTCAACCGCTAAATTCTCCCTCTGAAGAGCTTGTACGTCTCTTAGGTCACTGATCTTTCGGAAGAGCTTCACATCGTCTGCAAACTTCAACATCCCCGATCCATGCAAAGGTTGCAAGTCACTCACATAGACGAGAAAAAGAACAGGTCCAAGTACACTCCCTTGGGGAACACCAGATTTGACCGGTTTCCACTCAGAGCTAATGCCATTCAGAACCACTTGTTGTGCTCTTCCTTTTAACCATGATTGAATCCAAGCAAATAGCTTGGAAGAGCGTCGTAGTAGTCCCCACAACTTGAATCCGGCACGAGCTGCTGAGTTTTTTGCCCGTCATTTTCCACCTTGACGTAAAACTCTATAGGCACATGGTCACTGACTGACAACTCTGGTCGAGATGAAACGAATTGCACCGAATTTGGCTCATTGGTGAAAATAAGATTAAGGATATTGTCGTGAACGTGGGTAGGAAAATCAACCAATTGTGTTAAGTATGATTCCTCAAGGGACCTCAACAAAGCGTCGTCATTGAAAGAACGCCCTGACATGACTTCCCACTCAATGTGGGATGGTTGAAGTCACCGACTACCATAGTGTGCTCCTTGATAGCCAAAAGATAGTTGTTCAAGGCCAAACGGTGAGCTTCTGTGGCGTTCGGTGAGAGGTAAACAACTGTTAGCGTCACTCCTTGAATGGACACTGAACACACTTGCGGGGTATCATTTGGCAGTAATTTTTAGCAACGCAATGACTCCTTGTCAATGATTAACATCCCTCCTCCTCTTCCCCCCCAAGGTGTCAAGTCGGTCCCTGCGAGCAACAACTTTGTATCCCAAAGTGTCAAACTCGGACGACCATATTTACTCATTGAGCCAGGTCTCTGTCACAAAACGCAGATCAGGCGCAACCCCTGTTAATAGTTCTTCAATTTCGATGATCTTGTTTGCGAGGCTTCTAGCGTTAATACTGATTGCGTGCGTGAAGTAGACCCATATTAACTTTGTTTTTGAACATGTTCACGTCTTGTGCTGTGCACTGTTCTCAGTACTTGATGAAATTTTGGAAAACAGACAACTTGAATGCCCGGGGGGGTGTTTGATAAATCTGGGAAATCTTCCAAAAACGAGAAAACTTACGAAATCAGTGGTGGTCATGGTTCTAGTCCCAGGAATATGAACAAGCAAAAGTATTTCATAAACCCGTATGCAACTTAAAGTGCATATCTTATTCGGTCTCCAAGACCAATGAACTCTGAAAGTTCGTGCGTCATGTCTAGACGTCTAGACGTCTAACTTCGGAGCAACCTGATCAACTTGCAGCTTGGCAACGGATCAGTACCTAGCAACCAGGCCCATCACACGTAAGCGTTCTAGGAACGGTACAATGACCCCCTTTGTACCGGATATTTCTGGTGCAAACTTGTATTCACGGGCCCTCTTCCCTCTAGAACATCAACCTCGGGTATAAAAAGACGTCCCCAGAGCAAAGAAAAAGAGTTGATATGATGAAGTGAAACGTAATACAAGTTTATATTTCATTCTGGCTCCACTTTGGAGCGAGTAAAAGCTCCTTCAACTTTGACACAAGACAGAAAAGTCTTCTTGTGTTGAAGTGTAAAACTTACGGACTTGTTTGACGTTTCTCGGAATCACGATAATTAGAGAAAAGGTGCATAGCGCATAGTGCCCAAAGTTGAGACTCTTTGGCGGAAACGCTGATAGGACTCTATGCCGGGAAGCCCAGGAGTACAAGCCGTGGATTCCCCATTGTAGACCAAACTTGAGGGTGGTTTTGTTTGTAAGGTTTTTCCCCTCTATAATTTCATCTAACGGATACACCTCTCCGATATTGCGAGACTTATTAAGTCTCTTTGAGTCAAGGCATAATATTGTTAGGCGACTCCGGTTGCCTTTTTGCTTACTCATTGTTAGGCGACTTCGGTTGCCTTGTTGCTTACACATTGATAGGCGACTTCGGTTGCCTTTTTGCTTACTCATTGTTAGGCGACTTCGGTTGCCTTGTTGCTTACACATTGATAGGCGACTTCGGTTGCCTTTTTTGTGCCCATTATTGATAGGCAACTTGTTTGCCTTGTTTTGCACTATTGATAGGCAACTTCGTTTGCCTTGTTGGGCCCATTATCGATAGGCGACTCGTTTGCCTTTTATGCACACGTTCGTTCGTGTGTCCATGACAAAGCCAGACTCAAGTTGAGGTGTACCAATTCATGCCCCCAATACATGTACAGTTGCAATCATCCTCAAGACTTGGTCAAGCAAAGGTAGAAAAGTAAACGGTCGAGATAAGGTAAGATCCTAATTTCATGTCTTGCATTGTATAATACTGTACTTACACAAGAAATACAATTAATGGTGAAACGGTATATCACGAGTTTGTTGTTCTTCATTCTTTGGGACAGTAGTGTTGGCTCTAAAAACCCTATAACCGGAGATCTTTAGATAGGTCTAAACAACTTAAGCCCTAGTAAAATAGGTGCTCTCTTTAAAGGGCGCTATCTTGGCAGGTAACCTATTGCTAGGGTCAGAGACTGGATAGTCTCATGTTCCGTTGATGTTTTGGGAATCACAATAATTTATCTGGAAAAGGGAGACCTTCAATCTCATCCTTGTACGGAACACGTCTTAATACCATGTTGTGTTCCTTACTGGCCTGAAATCTTGAGTTCTAGGTTATGTTGGGTGTATTTTCTTGGTTGTTTTTAGCATTGTCATTGTTTGTGTCGGGGTCAAGATTCCTCTTAGCTTCCTCGTAGTTGCAGTTGTCAATTGAATTCATCATGTTGCCTGTGAACGTCAAGTGTTCCGACAGATTCTCGGATTTACGGCACTCCCCACTTTCTGTTGCGCCATCTTGGGATGTATCAAGAGTTATATGTTTCAGATCAGGTCCAAGGTTGACGTTACCTTCAAAGTTATCCTGGGACGTTTCTTGTTGGGCGGGATTGGAAGGGCAATGCTTTTGGTAGTGGCCAGGTTCTCCACATTTGAAACATCGGACGTGTTGGGACTTGTGGAACATTCGGATTCTCCTCGTCCCAATCACAATGAATTCCGGCACGGGGACTGACACCTCAATTAGAACGGTTTTGTTCCCATTAGCGATGCCAGCGAGCCTTGGATCATCTTTGAAGCCAAAAGCTTCGTCTTTCATGGTGGAAAGTGGCCGCGCGAATTTTCCAATCAAGTTCATTAGATGCATGGAATCACAGTCGTCGGGGACGTTCAGAAGTAGAAGGTTGGTGTTTTCTTCCCTCCTCTGATCAAACAGTGCCATTCAATTTCTTGGTATCTCCTTTGGAACTCGAAGTGATCACAAATTTATCTTTTGCAATGATTTCCTCGTCAGTCAAGACTTTCACTACTTTCATGGATCCATCATTGTTTGCTGGCCCAGGGAGCTTTGATAGTTTCTTGACATCGCTCTTTTCGAGCTTTAGCTCAAGGAACAGAAAATCTGCTATCACTGTGGTCGAAAGAGTGTTATTGGATGAATCACATGAAAAGTCCAACACCAAACATGGAAAACGTGACTTGGTGACCCCAGCATAAGATTGTGGGGGATCTAGTGTGCGTGTTGTTCCAAGTGGTTTGGGCATAGTCACACTTAAAGAGTGTCGACCAGAAAGGGGAGGGAGTTCTTTATTTCTTTTATAAGTGTCTGTGGAGCTCTTGAACACACGTCCGTTTGCACTGAACGCAAATCCACTTCCACGTTATCCACGTTATGGTGCGTCTACCCGATAAATAATTCGGCAAATGATTAGCCATTTCACACACATATCTTGGTATTTCGCAAACATTGTTGGCCACATCACAAACATTTCTCGGTTTGAACATGTCCAAAGATTGTTTGCAAAATAGCAAATGTTTCATGGGCATCAGCATCCTCACCAGCCATTTGAAGGAAGGTGGCCATTTTCAGCCATTATTGAACTTAACTCACTCGATCAAAGAAGGTTAATGTGAAGGAAGATGGGTGGGTTGGGGTTGTTTGGCACTGGTCAACTCCCACCCCGAACCCAAGATGATGAGGGGGCCTGGAATTGTCAATCAATGAACAAAGTCAGACAAAGCCATTCAATAACAATATATAGGCCCCCTTCTTGTTCAGTAAGCTCGTTCTTGTCAGCTCTCAAATTCATAGACCCAAAAGGGCAGGGAGTTCTTTATTTTTTGTATAAGTGTCTGTGGAGCTCTTGAACACACGTCCGTTGGCACTGAACGAAAATCCACTTCCACGTTATCCACGTTATGGTGCGTCTACCCAAGGACACTAAAGCATAGAGTCCCTGGTCTACCCGATAAATAATTCGGCAAATGATTAGCCATTTCACACACATTTCTTGTTATTTCACCAACATTATTAGCCACATCACAATCATTTTTCGGTTTCAACATGTTCAAAGAATGTTTGCCAAATAGCAAATGTTTCATGGACTAAAGTATCCTCATCAGGCCTTCCAACCAAGGTGTCCATTTTCAGCCATTATATTTTGGATTGATTGTACACCCATCTAGTATGGCAAGATCACCAGAGATGAGAGGTGGGGTCAAGAATCTCCTGGCTTATCATGCAGCCTCCAATATGTACACAATTGATCTGACTCAACAACACTCTTTCTTCACCTCACACTTGGATACAGCTTTGGCAGGCACATGGACTTGGTTGTCTCTCCTTTTCAACAATTTCCGACTGTTCCAATGGTTTGGAGGCGAGATTCCTGGAACTTAGTCCATTATTTCAAAGGCGTTGGCAATGGTACAAGGCAGAACTCTTGCGGGGTCCGTGACTGATTTGCAGAAGGTTGGTGATGAAGCCGAATAGTCCAAAATCACCAATGACGACTGGTGTATGTTCAAGGCAATCCACGTGAGCTGCGTGAATCCAGGCATGATGCTTGAGCTTCTAAAATTGAGTAAACCTAATTTATTGGACATCATTGAAGCTGCAACGGCGTTTGGAAGCCCACAAAAATGTCCGAGAAGCAATAACAATGGCCCACGCAATGGGGACGACAAATGAGGATCACAACATTGCTCTGGTGGGTCCAAGAGCCACATATTTCAAGTTCGGGGGTTTGGAACATCCGGCTGGTTCTTGCAGTGCATGGCATATCAGGTGTTATGAGTGTGGAGGACTTGGGCACATTGGACGGTTTTGCAGTAAGAGGTCAGGCAATGGAAGAGGCTCAACATCAAGCACTGGCGGAACTGGAGGGAACGCGAGAATCAACGCTGTTTGCCAATCCCCTGATGAAGTTGAGGCCAAGACATGCATGGTCAATCCATCCTTAAAGACGCCTTGAACAACCATCTTGTTAGGATGTTCTCCAGCCCAGGTCGTACTAAATTCTGGGGCTGTAATCACGGTCTTTCCTCCACACCTCATTCCAAACAATATCATTCTGGAGCCAGCCTCAAAGATGGTCGCTTTGGTCTTGGCAAGCGGCATGAAAATGGATCAGTCAGGAGTCTTGACCATGTCACCCCTTGTGCAGCAAAGGTATGGCATTTTGGGACCACGCCAAGACATCATGATTTATGTTTCTCCCAATATCATTGGTCCACTACTTATCGGATGGTAAGATTGCATGGCTTTAGGGATTTTGCCCAAATATTTTCCCTTCCTAAATCGTGAATTGCTATTTGTTAAACCAACCGGAATTTCAGTCAGGAAGTGGGGCATGGTCGTTATAAAGTGACCAACACCATTGACAGAGAGATTTACCAGGATGTCAAGGACAAGCAGTTGTTTGACCACTTTGGGGATTCCTCCATTTCCTCTGTCTATTCTACGAGCAGGAAGGACACGCCCAGATTAGACTGTGGGGAGGGGATCAAAGGCAAGGACGAAGATAACAAGTCATTTCGCCGCTTGATTGGAGAGGCTGACAACAACGTGACTTTCCTTACATCGATTGGGAAGTTCAATGAGGTGTTCCCAAAATTTTACGACAACTATGGAGGCAACTTTGAACAGTGTCTGGATGAAACCGATGGAATCTTCATGAAAAAACTCAAAGAGGAGATCAAAGCTGAACTTGACTCAACATTTGGTACAACGTTGGGTCAAGTGGGTGGTCAAGGGACCAAAAATGTTGATAGAGTTGGATGAATTGCGTGGAATCAAGCCAATCCATGTCACCATGGCTTGACAGGTTCCAGTTCACCTCCGACGTCTAGTGGATGCCCTATGCCCTGATGATGGAGCTCGAAACGGCGGGAGCTGTCCCAGCTGACCAAGTGGATATCCCTAGCCATGGAACTGATAGCTAGGGAACGATTACAGCTGATTTTTTCGGACAGCCCCTATACAGAAGTAGGCACACTGTCCAACAGCTGAAAATATGAAACGAAGAAGACGAGCGCTCAATCTGGCGCCACAAACCAAAGCTCAAGTGAGATGGGGTACAAATGCTCCGTCCCGCATTGCAATTCCGGTAACAAACGCCACCCACAAGTTCCAGGGGTGTCAGTGCACTCATTCCCCACCGATCATGACTTGAAACGCCAGTGGATTCGGCGAATTCATGGCGAAGATTGCTAGTCACCCACTAAGAATTCGAAAATATGTAGCCTCCATTTCGTCGCTTCTGACTTTGTTGTCGAGAGCAGAGATAGCAATAAAGCCCGTAATCAAGCCATCACCAACCCAAAAGGACTCATCAGGAAGATATTGTTGGCCTGCGCTTTGCTCTGGATGAATACAAGCCCGGCCCTTTACAAACAGATTTTGAATGATGGAGTTCTCTCTTTGCCATCAGTTTCACGTTTGAGGAGCCTATCGTCTGGACTTAATATGGAACCCAAGGTATCAACGTCGACTTTCAAGTATTTATCTGCTCGGGCATCAGGATTGACATCAATGGAACGAAAAGTGTTTGTCATGGTGGACGAAATTTATGTCGCTCAAAGAGCAGAATTGGCACATGGCAATCTAAGTGGTATTGGAGAAAATGGATCCGTCCCCAAAAGTCTGGTCGGCTACATGGTTAAGAGCATCGCCGGAAAATTTAAGGACATGGTAGCCCTTTATCCATGTACAAAACTCACAGCAGAAATGCTCGAAGCACAGGTCAATGAAGTATTGAGGGCACTGGACTCAATTGGATTCGAAATACTTGCCCTTTGCATGGACAATGCAACTTCTAATCGAAAGTACTTCAAGAAAATCCTATGCGATGGCGAGCTCAAACCATTTATTCAACATCCCATCGATCCTAACTTGAAGCTTTTCATCTTCTTCGACAGTGTGCACATCAAAAAGAGTGCATTCAACTCATTCATGAACCGAGAACAGTTCATTTGTCCTCCATTCGATGGTGTTGAAATTGGATCGCCGAACTTCAGGCACATCGCAGACCTTTACGACAAGGAGTGCGGTCAAGCTGTCAAAATTGCCCACAAGCTCACACAAAAATCTTTGCTACATATCTCATCGAAGACCATGGGTTTGAGTACGT
>NC_081451.1:586560-588560 GCF_007210705.1 Tigriopus californicus
CTAGGGTTAAACTCCAGCAATAATGACTTCAACATGAAGACTGACAATGCTGTTTGGGATCTACTCACCTGGCTTCTGAAGATCATTGACAATGTGCTAGTGCAAGGGGACACAATTAAGCAGGCATTCTGCAGCCTCCGCATGGTTCTACTCAGGTATTGGGTTTTTTGCATCAAGTTGTTGCTTGAGAGGATGGAGGTGGGACAGTCACTGAAGTTTGCAGGGTTTATTGTCTCCAAGGACGGGGTCCAATCGGACCCTGCAAAATTGGCTGCCATTCGCAAGTTCCCACGTCGCGCGGCCACTTTCCACCATGAAAGACAAAGCTTTTGGCTTCAAAGATGATCCAAGGCTCGCTGGCATCGCTAATGGGAACAAAACCGTTCTAATTGAGGTGTTAGTCCCCATGCCGGAATTCATTGTGATTGGGACGAGGAGAATCCGAATGTTCCACAAGTTCCAACCCGTCCGATGTTTCAAATGTGGAGAACCTGGCCACTACCAAAAGCATTGCCCTTCCAATCCCGCCCAACAAGAAACATCCCAGGATAACTTTGAAGGTAACACCCACCATGGGCAGGAATGAGAAATTATCAAAAGCCATATTTTAAAAACGCACAGCTTTAATGATGATACCTCCCAGGCAGATTTAATCCTTGTCAAGAGCCTTTGCATTTTTATCTGATCTTAAGGAGACCTTTTCCTCCAAAATTTTGGGGCCAATTCAACGTGCCAATTTGAGCCACGATGGACTTACAAGTACTAATACTTATTACAGGCAAACTCTGTGTCAGTCTGGCGTGCCACAGTAAATAGAGTTTCAAAATGCGTCAGTCAAATTGTCCATGCAAAAGGAGGCCAAATGCAAAATAATAATAGTAATAAGCAAGGTAGTAATAATGCCAGTTCAAGCATCACCATAAAAAAATTGATGAATTCATCTCAAATAGTTTTAGAATTTTTTGTATTTCTAAGTGCCGGCGTACTTCGTGGCATCCCTGTAGTGAGCTAGACCCAAACAATACTTCAGTTTTTCACCGGTACAACTAGTTTATGGCACCACTTTGAGGGTTCTGGGTGCGCTTTGTCATATTGCCGGGTCAAAAACTTCTCCAGGATCTCTTTTCCGTAATTTGCGTCATGGTTTAAAAGGCCTCTTGCACCTCTTAGTCCCGCCTTCAATTATGAGTAGTGCCTTTGTGTGGGTACGAGTAGATAGATTGAAAAATCCCTCAGAACCTCCATATGGAGGTCCTTACCCGGTCATTCAAAGGACACCAAACTGCTTTGTACTAGAAATCAATTTAAAGAAAAAGTCCGTCTCTATTGATCGCCTGAAGCCTGCTTGCCTAAACGGTCATCCCAATTGCCATATGTCACATGCTCAGGACGAATCGTCAACTCTCCAAAGAGATTTCGACCAGGATGAATCCGGATCTGGTCGGGGAGGTGAAGTGGTTTTTGCTCTAAAGTGTCGATCCCTCATGCTCTCTCTTTCTCTTTCCCTCAAGTTGACTTGTTAACCCGTTTCGGAAATAAAGATTACTCACTTCCAGAACTCGAGCATGAGAGTTTGTTAATTGGTACACGCTTCAAGACAATGACGGCCTGTGAGTAATGGTCGACCCTATCTCGAGAACATGATCTGATAGATTGGTAGGTGTCACATGGACATACTGTATCAGATCAGGTATCAGATCAAAAGACCAAATCCAGAACGTTATTCGCTCTTGTGGCTTCACCAACATTTTTTTTGTTTGGTTTTCCACGGGCTTTTCTAACCGCTACAGGGAATGTAATCCCCAGTACTATTAAAATGAAAGGTTATAATTCATCTATTTATTACATTTCAATTTTTATATGATATTTGGTCTACCAACGAATTTGAGTTGGCAGACCGAGCTAGTCTTTGAATGACGGGTTGATATGGTATGCTATCTAAAAATTTGTCCAAGTCTGACTTGAAAGATGCTACCGGATCAACAAGGCCTACGTATTCC
>NC_081451.1:588611-589597 GCF_007210705.1 Tigriopus californicus
TATGATCTAAATCTATCCTTCTTCGAATCTGTTCTATTCAGCTCGGAAAGGGGACTCACGGATTTTTCTCTTTTCGCCATCTTGGCAGGAACCTCGCCCGGGACGGAAAAATATATGTGTTAAGTGAACGATACGGCTCTCTTTATTCAAACCGACCGACACACATCTTCCATGGCGCAGCGGATTTAAAGAACACTCTACCTAGAATTTCGACCGTCTGTGAGACATCGTTGGACTTCTCTCAAAGTGGGAGTGCGTAGCCTTTTCCATCCACGATTGCACTGAGACCTATCATATCACCATAATCACTATATACCCATCGAATATACGATGTCTAAATCCGAATTTGAGGATCCGCGCGAGGCCATCTCCAAACTCATTCGTACGCGTAGTGCCCTTAAGGGAACGGTCACCAGACATAGGAACAAAGCCGTGAGTTACTTCAACATTCACAAGATCGGAGAAGACCCTCTTCAATTGGAATTGATCTTGAAGAAATGGGAAGACGCTTTGGAAAAATATGCTGGTGCGGACGAATTGGTTATGGCAAATCCGATTTCGGATACAAGGGACTCTGACGACGTGGATTTGGCGGAGAATGAGGACTTGTTCATTTCATTCCAAACCAAAGTCATCGGATTGAAATGGGACTATGACAAAGTTGAAAACTCTACTCCTTCATTGGTCCACGATTCTGGAGCTGACGGCGACAGCCAAGGTCAACAGATCCGGGGACTCCCAAACCTCTCTGTCAATACTCCTCAGACCCTACAGGAGGATATCAACCTGAGAAGCTTCCTGAAATGGCGACCTACGTGGGAAAATTATTCACGTCTTATGTCTCTCTCGTTACGTCCTCAGACCACTCAAGTCTCCGTTTTCTGGCAGTGCTGCTCACCCGGTTTTTTTCGCGTGGTTGAACATTCTGTCGGCATCAAAGCCGACACCGGCCGTTCTGTCGTCGAAATCCTCGACGCTATCACCCT
>NC_081451.1:589648-592954 GCF_007210705.1 Tigriopus californicus
AACACCATCGTCTGTTAAGACATTCCAACGGAAAAAGGAGGACAGATCGAACTGTTATTGCTGTGGTGGACAGCGTCACCCGAAAAGTGAGTGCCCTGCTAAAGACAGGATTTGTTCCTCTTGCAGCAAAAAGGGACATTATTCGTCTCTTTGTCGCTCCTCACCCAGACCATCGGCTGGTATCAAGGTTGGTCCGGCTCGCTTGTGTTCAGTGGGAAATTCGGGCTCAACCTTGATGGTGTATTTGGAATTGAGCAATGGAACAGTTTTCCCGATCCAAGCGATCCCCGACACAGGAGCTGAGATTTCAGTTATGGGAACAAATCTCTATAGATCCACCGGTTTGCCCACCCAACTCAGCCCACCGATCCGGAACAAGATTACAGCCGTGGATGGTTCAATTCTTCTCCAAAGAGGTTCTTTCCACGCCACAATTTCAATTGGTGCTAACGTGGCCAAAGAAATCTTAATCGCAGTGTGCGATAACGTGAGGGATTTTTACCTGGATTTGAGAACATGTCGGCTTCTTACCATCATCAGCAACGTTTTTCCGAAACCCATGGCTCCATCCGAGTCAAATGTCTAGAAAAGATTGCAGGATTATCAGGCCCGGACCAACTTCATCCAACGGGTCCCATCTGGCCTGAAAGACAAGAGTGGATCCGATCACTACCAGAACACACGGCGGATGTAGAGGATTTTCGGTCTGTGGAGACCAAATTACATTCCGTTTATGCTCAGGTATTTGACGACTCCCTTGAACTCCTTCCCATGAGAGGCCAAATCGTAGGCGAGCCCATGAAAATACACTTAAAGGAGGGCTATCAGCCCTTTGCAATTCATGCCGCCAGGCCTGTTCCTTACTCTCTCCGAGACGACGTTGAGAAAGAAATAAAATACATGGAGGATCGAGGCATTACGGAAAAGGTGGGAGATAAACCCTCGATATGGTGCCACCCTGTGGTCATTGCACCAAAACCTAACGGGAAGATACGATTTTGTGTTGATCTAACCAAGTTAAACTCCCAAGTCATCCGCTCATCCCATCCCACCAAGACTCCAGCCGAGGCCATATCCGGCTTCCATCAAGATGATGCATATTTTGCTAAACTCGACCTGGTCAAGGGTTATTGGCAAATGCCCCTACACAAAGATTCCCAACACCTGACCACCTTCATCACCCCGTTTGGCCGATATAAATTTTTGCGCGCACCCATGGGATTCATTTCCACTGGGGATTCTTACTCATACCGTGGCGATGTGGCTATGGATGGCCTACCCGTAAACAAAGTGATTGACGACATGGGAATGGGTCGTCCTACCTTTTGGCAACTAGTCAACCTGGTGTGTGACACATTGGAGTTGTGTGCTAAACATAACTTAACGGTTAATAAGGAGAAGTCCAAGCTGTGTGCCACCTCCATCCATTTCGTGGGTTACCACATTGCCCAAAACTCGATTCAAGTGGACAATCGCAAGATTTCGGCCATTGCCGATTTCCCAGTGCCGACCACAATCACCGACCTCCGATCGTTCATGGGTCTGGTCAACCAGCTGGGTAGTTTTAGTTCGTCAGTGTCCGGTGCGGCCGGCCCTCTCCGTGATCTATTAAAGAAGAAAAATGATTTCGTCTGGCTTCCAGATCACTCCCTAGCTTTTGAAGCCACCAAGAAAGCGCTCACCACACCCCCTATCTTGGCCATGTTTAACCCCAAAGCGGAAACGATCCTGATGACCGATGCCTCCAAATTGAACGGTTTGGGATTCGCCCTCCTACAAAAGCCAGTGAACAACAACCGTTGGCAACTAATCCAATGCGGTAGCCGATTTCTCCACGACACTGAGACCAGATACGCCATCGTCGAACTCGAGGCCTTGGCTATTTGGTGGGCCATCACCAAATGCAAAATCTTTTTATGTGGTTTAACCCACTTCACGGTGCTGACCGATCAAAAATCATTGGTAGCTCTCTTCAACAAGTTCTCGATCGACGCCATTGACAATCCCCGAGTACAGAACTATCGTACCAAACTGTTAACGTACTCGTTCACCGTGGATTGGAAACGCGGCCGTGATCACTGCATCCCCGACGCTCTCTCCAGATCCCCCGTCTCGGACCCCGATGAGACGGACACCTGCGGCGACCTCGCCCTTGGAACTATCATCGCCGATTCGGCCCACAACGTATCCCGTGACCTTGTGATCGAAGAACTCTCCCGCCAAGCTCGAAACGACAGTCGGTATGCGGCTTTGCGTGAGACCGTCTTGACCGGGTTCCAGTCTCTTTCCCCCACCCATCAACAACAACAACATTACGTCCGTCTCTTCCTCAAGATTCGGGACGAGCTCTCTGTGGACGGCGATCTGGTGCTCCGTGGATGCCGACTGGTGATCCCCCCTTCAGCCGTCAAAGACGTCCTTCGCCGACTCCACTCTTCTCACCAGGGCATAGAAAAGACGAAACGCCGTGCCCGCCAAACAGTTTTCTGGCCCGGGTTCTCCAACTACATAGCCACCACCGTCCGAGCCTGCAACCAATGTCAGTTGTTTAAGCCAAGTCCACCACCCGAACCCTTACTCCAAGATCCCGTCCCCGCACGTCCTTTCGAAATGGTGACCAGCTATCTCTTCATGTTTGGCACCAATCATTATCTGGTTTACACTGATCGATACTCGGGCTATCCACTCATGTCCCGATTTTTAACCAACCCGTCCTCCTCCGACCTCATCCGTGAAATTCGAATATTTTTTTCTTTGATGGGCGTTCCCAATACCCTTCGGAGCGACAACGGCCCTCAATATCGATCTCGTCTCTTCCTTGATTTTCTTCAAGAGTGGGGAGTGCGTTGGGTCCCCTCTTCCCCTCACAACCCACAAAGCAACGGCCATGCTGAAGTGACGGTCAAAATTGTCAAGTACCTGGTAGCCAAGAACGATGGCCGAATCGAATCTGACAAGTTCTATGCCGGACTCTTAGAACTCCGGAACGGACCTGGAGAGGACGGGCTTTCGCCATCACAACGTGTCTTTGGTCACCCTCTTCGATCTCAGGTTCCATCACATTGGAGCGCATTCGACAAACGTTGGCACCGTACGGGGAATGAAGCCGATCTTCACCGCTTCGAAACTTCGAATAAGCGGAAAGCTTACTTCGACCGCTCCACCAAACCTCGTGACTTGATACCAATTGGATCATCCGTCCTAGTCCTCGCAAAATCAACAACACCATCGTCTGTTAAGACATTCCAACGGAAAAAGGAGGACAGATCGAACTGTTATTGCTGTGGTGGACAGCGTCACCCGAAA
>NC_081451.1:593148-645979 GCF_007210705.1 Tigriopus californicus
AAGTAATCTTGCATTTGAAACGTTCCAGACCAGTATTCCAGTATTTTGCTGATGTTATTTTGTTCCAAAAGTGGGATTTCTCGATGGAACCACTAATGTCAATGTCTTGACAAGTCTGTATTCGCAGATGAGGCCTCTAACCTAAACATCAATGCTCGCATTTAGTACTATGGGCCCATGACATATTTTCCCAATTTGATTTTGGTAAGTATTTTGCCGATGTTATTTGTTTCAAAAGTGGGATTTCTCGATGGAACCACTAATTTCAATGTCTTGACAAGTCTGTATTCGCAGATGAGGCCTCAACCTAAAAAAAGGGTCGAGAAAAATTTACGAAACTTGCTGCATCAATGCTCGCATTCAGGACAGAGGGCCCCATGACATACTTTTCCCAATTAGATTTTGGTGAGTATTTTGCCGATGCTATTTGTTTCAAAAGTGGAATTTCTCGATGGAACCACTAATTTCAATGTCTTAACAAGTCTGTATTCGCAGATGAGGCCTCTAACCTAAAAAAAAGGGTCGAGAAAAATTTACGAAACTTGCTGCATCAATGCTCGCATTCAGTACAAAGGGCCCCATGATATATTGTTAGAATTTGACTTTGGTTAGTATTTTGCTGATGTTATTTGTTCCAAAAGAGATTTCTCGATGGAACCACTAATTTCAATGTCTTGACAAGTTGTATTCGCAGATGAGGCTTCTAACCTAAAAAGAAAGGGGTCGAGAAAAATTACGAAACTTGCTGCATCAATGCTCGCATTCAGGACAGAGGGCCCCCCATGACCTATTTTTTTTTTCCAAATTTGGTGGATAGATGGAATGTTTATTTATTTTTTCATAATCTTTTGCTTCGTCTTGGTGTGTGTGATGTTGCTGTTGGAGATGGTGTGTGTGATGTTGCTGTTGGAGATTGGTGGCGGTGAAACTGGTGGCAGAAAAAAGATGTCTGTCCTTCCGGCATTCCTCGTTGAGTTAAGGTTCCATGATGAACTACAGACCTAAAGACTGGGTCGCATTGATCACGATCTCGTGTGCCTGCCTGGAGGCACGTGAACCGCAGAACCAGATCAAGAGCATAAAAAAACGAGTAAACGAGAAAAGGGAGACCAATGTGAACACATTTCTCAAGTTTCAATTGCGGAAGCCCTTTGAGGCGGAGATCTTGACTTAAATCTAGGCGATCTTAAGGCATCGCTCAAAATTGTGACACAAAACCCAGATTTTGCCCCCCTTTGTGTGATCAAAAATTGCCAGGATTTCAGAGACGGTTTCAAAAAATGGGCCAAATCTAAAGGTTTTGACGGTTTATATGGGCCAAAATCCATGTCTAGTGATCATTGGCGCAACTGGCTGAAATTGTTTTGGCAATTTTTCTCTCTTATTTTGCTTCAACCTGTAGCCTTGGTCATGTCCAGATAATTCTGCCCGCTTTTTGATCGGCCATCAAGTCTTTTTTGCTCCAGCAGCCGCTAATGTTTCGACGTCCCGAATAGCTGACGATATCATTCCATAACCTTTTTGTCGCAATACCCTGAAGTTATCTATCCTATTTTTGAACCATGGACGGGTAAAACTTTATTTTGGTAACTTGATTTGACTTTCAAATGGACGTACCTAAGATCTTGTGAGGTTGCTTTTGATACAAATATCAGCTTTGGGACTAATTTCATGCATCCAATATTTCGTCAGAGAAGTATGCCAGATACCACGCTCCTGCAATCATAGACTCGGCTCTTATCGCCCTTCATCTTATATTTGGACACTTGATGGGTAAAATTCATTTTACGTGGTGTTCTTTGGTTGGTTAATTATGAAAAAATGAACAAGTGCTCTGAATGTGGAATTTAGTTTGAAATCAATTGGACGGAACTCGACACTTTTGAAGACAGTTTTATAGTGAACGTTATCCACTGAACATCAGGTAATTTAGTTTCATCATAAAACTTGTGGTGGTCCCTGCTTAATATTTGACTTGGCAATAAGTTATTGAGTAAAAGCTCAGCTTAGATTTTTCTTTCGGAAAAAATAGCTACTGATTAATAGATCTGGGATGCAATAAGTGTTTCCAGAAGGAATGTATGGTTGATTATTAGGATCATTGACGTCAAGATGTTATACGTAGGTCATCAAAATCCACGTTTGTAACCAAGCGGTCTCAGAGGCAGCGATAACAAGGCAAGAATCTTCTCCCCAGGTGTCGTGGGTTCAAACCCAGGCGCCGGAAGTAACACTTTTCAGTTCAGTCCCATCTTTTGTTAAGAGCAGTCGCACGATTTGTTGCTTCTGATCTTGACAGAACGGCCGGTCTGAGTGCGTTGTGCTGTGTAAGTGGTCGCGTGGCTGCTTAAGGTAAGACGCATTTGTTCTTTAGCTTTCTCTTCTTCCTATCACTAGTAGTTTAGTCTTATATCTTTTATTTTATGTTCACGTCGTATTTCACTTTTATCGTCTGTCAATATTTTTATCCAATTTCTAGGCTATTTCATATATTTTTAAATTAAGGAGTATTTCATTAGTTGATTGCTAGGTGTGTTCGTTTCCTGTACTCGTAAATGTAGTTGATTTTTCTTGTTGTATTCTATCTGAATAGTTTAGCATTTTCAAAACAAAAATACGTTCTAGAACCTTCTTTTTTTCTACTCCATTCCATTGACTCTTGTTTATTCCTGTAGTCGAGTTGGTGTATGTTGGCTGAGGCTAGCTATTGGGTCAGCCAAGAGTAGGTCTTTGTTCCGTCCACAACTAGGTAGGGTCGAAAATCCTAACTATTGATTCCCATAGTGAACGAAACCCTGGAGTACCCTTGACCCAAGCACTAGACGCAGTTACCTTGATAACTTTCTGAGATGGAGAACACCTTGTAAATGGGCTTAAATTTCTCAGACCTATCTTCAGGTCTCCGGTTACAACCCTAATCCGGGCATATAATCTTAAAATGTGACTTTGGAGACAAGTTGACTGCAGGTTATCCCCGCTTGCACTTGTGGTCACTCTCCAAGTCAAGAAGTTTTTTCTATAAGGAGATCACTACCTCAAATGATCTAACACCTCACTAGCTGGAAATAAGTTATGAACATAACCTCACACAATTAGTTTTCGACTTTATTACCTAACCGATATGCATTGGGCGTAAACATGACTCAGCTGTCTAGCTCCGGCAAAAAGGGTAAGGTGGGAGGGGGTAAACAAGTAAACACCCAAGGAATAATCTTACGAATGGGTTTATGAATACTTCGGCTTTCCATAGAATGGGGCTCTTGGGACGAACTCTCTGGCTGAGATGGGTTTGCAGGTATCAACGAATCTTGCCCAGCAAATAATCCTCAATGCTGCTCCCTGGATCCTCAGTGACGCCTTTTCGAATATCTTCTATTGCTCCTTGAATCCCGGCACCTCTCGTGGCTGATAGCAACTTCCTCCAACGACTCTTTCGATGAGAGACTTTGCTCGTCAAGGATAGTTTTGTGACTGCCCTGGCTTGGGATTTTTGCCTAGCAAGAGAGTTCATAATCTGTCCATTGTGGTCGGGGATATTTTTACGACGCTCTTTTTTGTCTTGAGTTAGTTTGACTGAGGTCGTCAGGCGGTTGGTAATCCAGCATTGGTATAGATGGTCATCAATCTTTTCCTGGAGTCCACGATGTACGAGTAGGCTTGACTTGTCAACGTGGCGATGGTAAGGGACATTGGGCGAAACGCATACCTTAATTTGATTTTTGTGAGTATGTGATAATGACGATGCCACCATAAGGTGCAATCCACTGACAACTTTTTCAGTTTTGGATAAGACCTTAACAACCTTACTTCTCTCGCCACTTTTACCAAACCCTTTACGTTTACAAAACCCTTTAGATCAAACCGGGGCGAGGGCAGAAATCTGGTTTGATTTTTACAAAAAAAAAGTTTAAACTTACTAACAAAGTTGAGATTTTTCAGTGATAACTAGACACCCACCTTTTAAGAATTATGTCTGTAAGCCATTCTTCATGAAATAGGTTGTGCATATGATTGGAACACGACATAAAAAAAGATCTTGACAGAGATCGAAACTACCACTGAACAATGACATTTTTGGCTCACGCAACCTACGCAGATCTTGCTGGTAGGGAATTCCTAAGAGTTTCCGTTTGACTTCCGCCACCGCCACTTCTATTTCTGGGTCGTAAGTGGTTGCTGATCTTTCGCTTGAGTTTTCATCCACGTTGAACACTCCTGGGTGTTTGGTGGTAGCATTCACGGCCTCCTGAGCCACGTTGCAAAATTCTGTCAGAGAACATGAGACGAGATGTGGGCGGACGGCCAAACGCACGTCAGTAGGAAGACGGAGATATATCGTCGTTTTCATAGAAGGATGGTCCGCATTATTCATTAGAAATTGGACACGTTGACCAACTTCACGCGGGTTGGTTGTTGACAATGACGAAGCGGCAAGTTCCATTGCCTCAATCCAATGATCTGCTTGAGATCTGCCACAAGTATCCAATAGAGCTGATTTCAATTGCTCATATCTGTCTGGTACCGGATCGTCAAGCGTCACAAGCGTGGACCTGGAACTTAGAAGAATGAGACCAAAGCAGAAATATGTATTGAAAATTGGTGAATCTGGTCCCATGAGAAGCAATCTCGCAATAAAGATTTTTAAAAGAGATCTTAAAAGAGCAGTTACATGAATAAACGCACTGTGTAAGCGAAAACGCATTTCCAGACTTAAAGCGCCTTGGAACGTACAATCTAGTTTTGTATTTCCTATAATTTATCACACAAGTTCAGACTTCGAGCATATGGAAGTCGTTTTCCCAATTTTGGGCTCTCCATGGCAGGCATTTGATGGGCTAATCATGACTTGGACAATTCGAGAACGGCTCATCTGACAAAAAGTAAGTTTCGTCATCTTGATCCACAACCCGAAGTTTGTGTTTCATTTTGAGTTTCTCCGTCAGAGGGTCCAAATTCGTGACAATCGATCAGCCCTGCAGCGATAGAATCTCAATGGTAGGCCAACCCCGCCTGAGGAATCAGGTAAGTTTGAAATTTCTCACCAAACCCATCAGTTCTTTCCGCTTGGCAGAGGACCATTCGTGCCATTCGACGGTAATGTAATCGACGAAATTTAGGGCTCCTGTTAAGACTAAATCCGTGATCACCTCGACTTCACTTCCTTCAATGTCCACTTTCATGACAACCTGTAAATCGAAAACGGAGAAATCGATTAAGGACATATAATGGATAGAATTTTCATATCACAAGAACAAATTTGCCCAAAACCTGCACTCGAGCAAGTTTACTATTTGTGGACTGGTCACGGACATTTTGTTGGGATTTCGAAGATAATGGTTTTGCAGTGTTGGGAAATAGATTGGCTGCAAAGTCCGTGGATCAAAATTAGCTTAATTTGGTTGAAGGGAAAAGAGGAAGCTGGATCATGGCGACACCAATACTTATCTAGTTTATTATGAGCAAACTTTAACCGTGGGGCACTAAGCTCTGAAAATCGAACTCTTACGATTTGGATCGTGATTCATTCACAAAGATGTTGACTCATTATTTCAATGTAAGGGGTGCAAAGAAATTAAGGGCCTCCTAAGATTATTCTGACAAGGTTTCTTCCCGCTCAAAGATTGTTTGACATTGAACCCCAGGCTTTCATTATGAGGAACTGTTGAAAGCATAATGCCATATCACAAATGATCCAATTTGAGCCTAAAGGCATTTGGCATCCCTCCCATCGTAGGGCACCAAAAGCAATGTTCGAATATTTCACAGAGCACAATCTTGAGGTTTGAACCAAAGCTAAAGGCCTGCTGAAGGCCGGCTAAAGGCCGAGGAAAGTGTGTGAGCCTTTGGGTGTCCATTTTCGAACCATTGGTAAATGAAAAACTTCATACAAGAACTGCAAAACCCTTTAGAACAAACCGGGGCGAGGGCAGAAATCTGGTTTGATTTTTACAAAAAAAAAATTTAAACTTACTAACAAAGTTGAGATTTTTCAGTGATAACTAGACACCCACCTTTTAAGAATTATGTCTGTAAGCCATTCTTCATGAAATAGGTTGTGCATATGATTGGAACACGACATAAAAAAGATCTTGACAGAGATCGAAACTACCACGGAACAATGACATTTTTGGCTCACGCAACCTACGCAGATCTTGCTGGTAGGGAATTCCTAAGATATTCCGTCTAGATCTGCTGGGATTCCAATCCCGGTAGCGGTAAGGAAGTTCGCAAAAAAAAAATCCGGTTTGAGGATTGAAGTAAGACTAGTGCTGGGGCAAGTTCGGCAAAACACTTGAGTCCAGCAGAAGACTCCAGTCTTTCACTGTACTAAAGTCAAACAAAAAGACTCATACACCAAAATCTCGCCCCAGCACTAGTCCTACTTTCATCCTCAAACCGGATTCAATCTTGATTTTTCATCGCAGTGTAAAGCCGCCCTTGGTCTTTAAATTATTGGATTGAAACTTCCAAATTGTCCTCAAGCATGGTCCGGCCACGCTGGGGGATGAAAAAGCATGAGTCACTTTACACCAAAATTTATGTACCAGCTGATGAAGGCAAGCGTTCGCATTTTTCCTTGCGCTATGTGAGGTCTAGTCATGATATGGTCTGTGGTTGGTGTACATACAACAATCTATGAGCCTACGTTTTGTTCTTCCACTATGCATTTATGATTGATGAAATGTCTGGTAAGCTTAGGACTACAATCTTGGCTCTCAACGGATCCAACTACCCAACCTGGAAAATTCAGTGTATATTGGCATTGTAATATTCTAGTCACCGATATCAATTTACAATTACTCATGCTCCTACCATCGTACTCGCCATAGACATTTTCCCTTATTATAAATACCTCCACAAACGAACAATAAACATCTAGTCAACAGACGCCATCCGGCAATCCTACATGGCACAGCCGGTAGTAGCCGTCTCCAGGCAGAAGAACCTTCCCCCAGACGACTGAGGATGCCAATGTGGAACTTGGGCCCAGAAGAGACGTGATGCGTGCGGAAGGCCCGTGGTTGTAGTGACCCGCCCGTGGGTGCTGCGGAAGGTCCGTGGATGCAGCGGTGACTTGGCCAGGTCGACCGTGGGGTGTCCGAGGTGCTGGAGGAGACATCAATGCCTGGATGGTTGGGAAGGACCCGTGGACGTGGTGACCTGGATGGAGGATGGACCATAGTCAAACTCTTCAACATCTAGTCAATCCTTCTAGTCATCAAATCAAACAACTCTAGTCATCTATACATTATTTATTTCCTGTTCATGTTTTCTAGTTAATTGTATGTAACTCTAGTCATTCCCATCAAATCTTCTGTGATATTTTTGTCCTGTCCCCCCATTGTCAACCCTGCAATCTGAGAGCTCTGACCGAACAAATGAGGCTGCAAATGGCCTTGCAGCGCGTCAAGAGGGATGGAGGTGTTTCCTTGGAGCAGTGTCGACGACTTTGGCCTTCCATGGTGGGCGGTGGGGATTTCACTGAACTGTATCTCGACCCCTTGCCACGTTTGCACTTCTTGCCTTGATCTTCACGGCCCACGGCAGCGGCAATCAATTGGCTGATTTGCGCCAACTGGCCGGCCGAGAATAGGCCGGGTGATGTTGGAGACACAGGCGGGGCCCTCTTCCCACATCCCTTTCCTTTGCCAGGGTTGGCAGCAGATCGATCTTTTCTTGTGGTCCCTGCCGATGGGATCGAATCCGGATTGCTTGCGGCGATCTCCGCATCTATTTCCTGACAGGATTCGGCCATAATCATTCATGATTGGCTTCGAAAATGATCCGTACTTTAAGAGATTTGGACTTCAACACCGATTCATTCGGAAAACCCACGAATAATGAAGTGAACCAACGCGTCACCTCGTGTGCCAAACTTGTTTGCTCAGGTTGTCCAACAAAAGGGCTTGTTCGGCAAGCTACCCTTTGCCAGCTCCCGCAACCCAATTGAGGCCTTCCTTGCTGTAGTAGAATATAGTTATGCCATTTTATATCTGATGAAGCAATTTAATGCCTTTCTTCGACCTTTCGTACGGTTAAAGTAATATTTTACTGACCACTGTCTTAGTGTAATTGAAACTGCACCCCAAAACCCAATATGTTTGTCTCAGTAAGTCAAACGTTTGACGCTGACTGATGTGCATTCGGGATTGGTGAGGATGCATAATAATTTTCTCTGCGATTCTTCCTGTGGGAAGGAGGATGGGTGTTTTGAACGAATGGGACAAAGATGACGCTAAGTGTAGCCTTGTTTGCAGACGTATGACTCCATCGTTGTGCTCCCAAAACACTTGGAGATCTTTCAACAATGATCCTTTGGGCCATTTACACTTTGTTGCGCGAACATCCTTTCTCAAAGCTGATATTTCCTTGAACAGATATTGTTCTTGCACGTGTTTGGCAAGAATTATTTCTGCCCATTGAACTTCCTTTAGTGTAACGTGCGAAAAGTTTGGAACCGACTTGGAGTAGGTTTTGCTCATTTTTTTCTTTGAGTCTTTTGATACGAATCAGCAGTTTTACCATTTTCATCCTTGATCAACAATGTTGTACAAGGCTATCAAAAATTAAGGATTGCGATGGGATGATGTTGGTAGAGGCTTTTGTTCACTCTGTTCTTGCTCGAACAAAGCTTCAATCTTAGTAAGTATACAAGCCTAAAATTGTTATTATTTGTGATCGGTCAACTCTCTGCTCGTCAATGGTATCTAGAATGGTAGGCTCGTTGGCTGATACCTTATGGCCATAAAATCCCCCACTATCTAGAATGTTCAAGATATCTCGAATTAATTGACTCGTTTCTTCTTTTGTTTTCAAGGTTGGTAGGATGTCGACCATATATGTTTTGTCCACGATGATTTTAACCACTTAGGTTTTCCCATTTCTTTGCTGTTTCTTTCAAGTACCACAGAGCGACAAACGGGCTACATATACACCCAAAAGGCAATCCGGTTTTACATATACTTTTGATTACACTTCGCCACATGGCCACAGCCCTGCCTAAATTAGCGTTTAGGGTTCGTCCCTCTAGCGATGAGTCTTTCCAGGGTAATTCAAGGGCCCAAAACTTTTCCGCTTCATTGTGCTTGGCGGTTAATTGCTGATGCAATTCCGCTTTTAATTCTGAAGCCGTTTTGTTCACAATGTCGGACTCATTGGGAGATATTTCTACATTTACCCCCAACCAGAAATTCCCAAAGTCAAACATTCGACCGTTTGCTTATAGATTAGTTCTAAGCCATGAGTAACATAATCTGAATCTGCACAACGCAAAACTAGTGGTCTAATAGGGGCAGGATTCACCACTCCTCGCAACATCCATCCTAATTGCCGGGTCTGACGAGACCCGTTGATCTTTCATCATGAGCTGAGAATAACGATTCTCTGCTAACAGAATGTCAATTGGTCGTTGTGACATGAGGGGTACTTCTCCGTGAACGAGACATCTTTGAGATGATCCCAATGCGTAGGGTTCGTGGGTATTGGCGGGAAGGGTCCACCAATTGAATGGTTTGTAGCAGCTACAATGGGTCAGGATAGGTGGGCATTATCAAGCCTCATTAATGAGAACGAAACTTCATGTTGCAGTGATGTGATAGTTTCATTTACTGCAACGTTCATTCTTAACGTGGTTGGTGTGCCTTTTAGTTGGAGCCTACATGACGTTTCTTGTATCAAAATTAAGTTAGACCAAGAGTCCAACAAAACCCAAACTCTAATTTGGTTCAATGTGTGTAAGTTGATCATGTAGCACATTAGGGTTCTGGCAGTGCCTTGTTATCAATAGGGAATACCTAGCTGAGTAGAAGTTTACTTAGAAGAATTCCTGCAAAACTCATCATCTGCTGGTAAACGACAAACAGTATTTATTTTGTTAAAACCATCAGTCTTTTGGGTTTGGCACGAATCCTTCTATTTATCCTTCTTTGGAGGCTTTTTCTCTTTACCCGACGACTTGTTGACTTGGTTGGTCAAGGTTTTCATTTGAAGGGTGAGGTCCTTAGCCCACTTGGCCAACGGGCCCGCCATTGGGGTTTCATTTGGTCTCTTGGCAGCTTGACGTCGTGGTCACCCCTTGAGGGGTGGGGGTTTCTGACTCAACTTTAACCCCTTCCCACTCTCAGTGCGGAAACGGTTGAACGGGCACATGAGCATGATGTGCGCCCCCTCTCGTTGGTTGCTGCGACATATTCGGCACCAGATCTGGCATTTGTGGCTGGGTTGGTACGGGCTGGCACACGTTAAACACCGATTGTTCTCCTGGCAAGCACTTTTCCACTTGGGAAGTGGCATGGCTAATCCTTGTGGGCACCTGGTTGAAAGGTGCCCAATTCCTTCTGGACAGAGGAAGCATTGCTGCTCAACACGATCCACTCGGACTTGAGAAAGCACGAAATTGGAGGCAGCAGCCGTGGGTTCAAACTCACGTTGTCCCATGGGCTGATAAAGTGAATAGTGATGAGTCTGAGCCATTTGCCCAACTGATCTCGATTTTCCACCATTCCAGCTTTCCAGTTAAGAATAACAATGCCGTTTTTTAATGCCCCCTAACGTTTGAGGACATAAACTTATTTTTTCTGAACCTTGTCGGTGTTAAATTGAGCCTGAACTTCGCCGGGTAGAGCAGTAATGAAGGTATGCATGAGCGCAAAGTCGTACATATTCACTTTATTCCTCTCAAATACGTCGCTCATGATTCGGAAGTGTAGCGGGACACCAGAATCAGAGTGGGCCCTGAGAGGCAGCTCTTGAGGTTTTGAAAGAGGGGGGTTTGAGCAAAGGCCTGAAGAGTTTCCATTTCTTGAACAAGGCTACCCCAAGCGCTCTTCTGATTGGAGTAGTTCAAGAGCACGTCCAGATCATTAGCATCTCCGGAAAAGGACGGAACGAGTTTGGCCACATCGAATTGCACCATGTTCCTTCCATCTCCTTGCTGCCGGACGATTTCACCCCCGAGATCTACGGCCCCCGTGTCTAGGTAGAGGGCGGGTCGCTCTGAACACTTAAAATCGAGCAGAGACATCAGATTGGCAAACCTTTTATTTAAATCCGACAATGCCTTGGACAGTGAATAATTTCTTGGCTTGAACTAAATCTCTGTGACATTTTGATAGCACTGCTCCAAGGAAGGCCGACGAACGTTAACCCTGTGGCCAATAATAGGGGATGTCAAGTAAAGAAAATTCAAGGAAAAATGTGGGGTGGCACCCTGATTTTTGGCATTTTGGGAAGAGAGAACTAAGACAAACATCAGTCAACTCGCACCATTCGCCCATTGAATTTTCAATAATCGAGTGATCTTGAGCGAGTTGTGTTACAAAACCTTACTAAATGAGCATGTTTGGTGTTAATCAGTGAACGCACTATCAAATTGGGTCCATACCACAATGCCTTTTGCCTAGACAAGCATGTAAAATGGAAAAAATGTCAAAATCCAACGCATGCACAGTGCGGTTTGGCTGGGCATGTTGTCTTCGAGTTTACTCCATGGAATAACGTCAGTTGTCCATGAACGCGTTTACTTGACTAGCCCTATTGCTATGGATTTTGGTCAGGCTCCCGAGACATCAAAGTCAGGGTAGCCAAATTTATTTTCACTGAATCACAGCTTTAGGCCCTTTCAACTGAACCTAATCTAACCTTACCTAACCTAACCTAGCCTAACCTTTCGGATGCAAGGGCATAGGAACGCCTAGGCCGCGGCGCAAGCTTGCGGCAGCTCTGACGCAAGGGTCCGAAGTTGGGAGTCAATGGAAACAAATTTGGCCACCCTGACTGTGTTGCCTCGGGAGCCTGACCAAAATCCATGGCAATTATTGACCACCACGTTAATCCAGTCATCCACCAGTTGAGTGGCTTGTCGATCCTCAATCTTGACACTAGTGTCTGACGCGTCCATGGCCTGGAGATCCTACCACACCTGCTCCAAGTGCCCTCGGACTTCGTCCGCTGCGCAACACGCCTCCTTGAATGGCCGCTCGGCTTTCCAACGATTAGGGATCAGGTGAGAGCTGACTTTCAGCTGACGATTGAGGAGGGCCGAAACTTGCCCCTCACTCGCCTGTGGGTGCTCGGTCTGGATGGCCTATCACCACAAGGGACCAATTGTCTCCAGTTCCGCCCGAAAAGCCAATTGTCGGCCTTTCGATTCATCAGCGCCCACTTTGGCACTCGAATTGGCCACAAGCAAGATGGGCGGCAGGGGCGGCAGAGCCTCCAACTCTTCGCACACCAGCGTAGGTGAAGCAAAGGAAGGGGCCGACAAATGGAGAGGATCATCATCATCCTGGAAACCGCGTCCATCGACATACTTAGGGGCGATTATGATCTGGAAAAATCAACAAGGTGATGCCATTGAAATGTCCGGATAGCTAGTTCAAATGTCATTGGGTTCACCGACCTCAAACTGCCTTTACTTCGGAGCTTGATATTTGTTCCGTCCACAATCGAGTACATCATCCTAAGATGACATGGATAAATGATGTACAAGATGAATGATTGTTCCCGGAACGGTTTTTATCAAAATGTGAAGAAAATGGGTATTATGATCTTGGAAAAATCGCAAAGTTGTTGGATTGCCCATTGTGTAGTCCGTCTGTCGGTCAGATGTCGACCAAATACCAGCCTAATGCTCGTGAAGACGTCGTGATCCATCACAAGTAGCTCCTCCAGCCCTTGATCATCCTATCACCAAGGAATAGCTCCAGTACCCGAGGGGGCTGGTCAGCGCAGCTACAACCATGGGTGAAGAATGACGGATACATGTTGAAGGGAGGAGAAAACAGGAAATTCTCGGTCATTGAACGACATTCTCGTGATCATTTTGAGAAGGGGGAAGAGAATCTGAATAAGCAAATCTCATCCCCAATAATCGATGTCACCAAAATGTCGGTCAGACCCAGTGGTGGTCAGATGTTGCCCACATGCCACACCCTACAGAAAAGACAGACATAATCCATTGTCGGCAATCCGGGAAACCCCTTGATGGCCAATGTGGCTAGCCTGACGAAAGGAGGTCAACCCTGGACATTGGTATGTGAAAATCCCTGTTGCGGTCAGATGTCATACAGGCGCAACGGTTTTACCCAAGAAACCGTCGCCGTCCACCAAGGGCCCTGGAACAACCCGTTTAGCCTCCATGTGGAAGAGGCGTAAGCCAACATTGCAAGAGAAAGTTAAATCAACGGCAGTCACATTTTTGGGCTCGAGCAGAGCAGAGCCACCATTTGAACCTCTCGGACAAGGGACCATTGAACATTGCAAGTGATAGCAACTCCCATCGTGAAGCTCTTGCTGGTATTTGAATTGAGAACATTTTGATAGACGTGCTGGAGGTTGAGTCGATCCATTTTTGAATAAGAGCAGTGAAAGTCAACGCTTGGAGTCGGGACCCAGGAAGCCGTGCAGAGTCAAGAGGACCTGGGGAAGTGCATAGCATACATCAGTGAGCCAGCATAGACGAGTTGAAAAGTCTCTGGAGCTGAGTACAGGTGCAACTTCTGAGTTATACTCCGTCAATTCGATTCTGGACCTTCAATCCAATCGAACCGACGTCATCGCCGTGGATCTCCGTTGGACAAGAATCACCCTCATCAAAAAGTAGGATCAAACCATTTTCTGTCCATGCATGTTTTCCCTCTTCCATGGCCCAGCAATTACCCCCTCTTTCATTACCCGAGCAAGACAGCTGATTGGTAGAGTGTCATTTTTTATGTAGAGCAATTGAATAAAGTAGATGGAACTGTAACCGAAGTTCATCTTTGATTTGGCAAGAATCCGGTGTTAGACTCTAAGTGTAGAGATCAGCATCGTTTGATAGATTCACAGTAGACTAGGATAGTGACCACATTTTGCAGGATAGTTAGCCTTGAAGATTGGCCCAGGTATGCCAGACAAGCGAGATTGATCTGGGACCAGTGGGGAGTAGAGGTAACTAGCGATTTGTATCCTTAGTCATTTGATGATTGTTTGAAGCCCTGATAAAGGAAGCTCAAACTATTGCTCGTAGGCCCTGATTAGGGTTATAACCGGAGGCCTTAAGATAGGTCTAAGAAATTTAAGCCCATGTACTAGGTGCTCTCCATCTTTGAGAGCTATCAAGGTATTTTTACCTAGTGCTTGGGTCAGGAGTTCCATGTCTCCGTTCACCACGGGAATTCAATAAGTCAGGACCTTTCACCCCTGGCTGGTGGACGGAACAATATTTACTCATCTGAACTAGATTGCTGTCTCACTTTTTGGACCAGATTTGGAGAATCAGCCGTCTCATCAATCAATCTTGTTGGGGGAAAGCCTAACCTTGATGAGATCCTCTCAATCTATACCAAGTGGTTATTCACTCATTGCATGTTACAGCAGTGTTTGTTCTTTGATATTCATTTTTTGACTGATGTTGAAAAGGATATGGTTTTATTAATGTTAAGTACATGATTAAGATGAATAGGGCTGACTGGCAGGCACAGGATGCACCAACTGAACAGCATTTCCAAAGATAGCTCCACCGACAAGCAGATTGCGACAGGTGGTTCAGTCCGGATTGATTGCGGTGGTAGGGCTTTGGGGACGGGTCTTTGGTCTCTTCGGGTATTGATGTTGGCTGCAAGGATCACCTATTCCGGACAAACGGTCACGCATCAACTTGTACCACGTAAGATCGTCCGGATTTCGATATATCAACGATCTTCCTCGTCCTAAAAAACCCCTACTTACTATGGTCGTTAAAAAGTGAACTCTTACATGGCAGCTGTCCAGCTGCTCTATACACTCTAGCGAGTTAGTCATGGCGTCTTTAGAGCATGCAAAGACGACTTGGCGCGCTTGTTTAGGGCACAAGTCCCTCATCATCTCTCATGGACCATGTTTGAGGACAATTTGGAAGTTTCAATCCAATAATTAAAAGACCAAGGGCGGCTTTACACTGCGATGGAAAATTAGGATTGAATCCGGTTTGAAGATGGAAGTAAGACTAGTGCTGGGGCGAGATTTTGGTGTATGAGTCTTTTTGTTTGACTTTATGACAGTGAAAGACAGGAGTCTTCTGCTGGACTCAAGAGTTTTGCCAAACTCGCCCCAGCACTAGTCTTACTTCAATCCTCAAACCGGATTCAATCGCGGTTTTTCATTCTAGTGTAAAGCCACCCTAATTGAAGTCCATATGGGTTAATGTTAGGATGTCGTGAACTCCATGGAAGCAAACGTGTATTTTATATCAGAGCAGAAACTAGAATGAACAGAGTAAAGTGGGAATGGGAAGAGAGCAGCTTACATTTACAGCACATAGGAGGTTGGTTTATTCGACAAGTATAGATATCTTACGAGTTAGATAATGCAATTTCGGTTTCAAATAGTTTCTAGGAAACAAGCATGAGTGTGAGAGGCTTTTATTAATCAAGTCAATTATCTTAGTTGCTTGGTTGCACCAGTGTGAATGCTACATGGAATTCTATCTACATTCTTGCCCAACCAAAACTACTGCTTTGAACCATTTTTGCTTAAGTTCTGTTCTTTTGGGAGGGTCAGATGAAAGGGTCTTCCAATTTGGCACTTAGTTTATCAGAAATTCAAACTAATAGATAAACGATTTATGTGGATTCAAGCCCGCAACAACTTTTGCTTCAACCGAAAAAAATCTTCAAAACTTATACTAAGCTCTAATTTATCATGGATGAAGGGCAACCAACTCAACCTCCATTGCATACAAGCTGCCGAGCTGTCATCTCAGAGTTCATTTTTTAACGACGATACTCACTCGCGTCCTATCGGTTTAAGGCATTCTTTGAAATTTAGTGGTTGGTTGGTTGGTCTGTTCACTTGTCTACTGCAAAACATTCTTCTCTCTCCTTTCCGTTTAAATCGGCCCGGCTGCGCTTGGTGCCAATTTCAAACAATCAACTTGTCTTGTCCTCCTAAAAAGGGTGTCCTTGACCAACCTGGCTTTAAAAACAGAGAAGAACATGCGCTTACGACGCCTGTTTCAAGTCCGTCGCAACATAATGTTGGAGCCTAAAGTCCCTCTTTGGGATCAGGGTGTTTTTCTCTCATGACGATGCTTTAGTTCACATACATGCCCTTCTGACAAGGTAAAAGGGAACCTTGTACCTTGTCAACAAAGAAGAACCGGAAGCTTCGCATGAGAGACCCTGTCTGTGATAGATGCTAGCAGACATGACAGATTTACATATACATATTTACATGTGAAGAAACAAGTCAATTTTTGAAAAAGAGTATCATCGGAACATGGAGACGCTTGGAACATTGAAAACAAAAATGGAGCATTAAGATGACGTCGGAACTTTTGATTGATCGGATGATTTTGACTGGAGAATTGGTCATAGACGTTTTCGGTCAGAGAAGTAAACACGGCTAAAAATAACACAAGGGGCGTGTTTTGGGTGCTCGTCAAAATTTTGAAAACGATGGGACACATTCTAAGCAGTCGCTCTCCTTGGTTTTTGCACGATCCATAAATTCATTTGGAATTGATATGATTTTGACGGGATTTTGGTCATGGACGTTTTTGGTCAGAGAAGTAAACACGGCCAAAAATGGCACAAGGGGTGTTTTGGCGGCTTGTCACGCTTTTGGAAGTGATGGAACACATTCTGATCGGCCGTTCTCGTAGGTTTTGCACGATCCATAGATTGATTCGGAATTGAGATGATTTTGACTTGGAATTTTGCTCATGGACGTTTTCGACTAAAGAAGCAAACACGGCCTAAAATGGCACAAGGGGCATTTTTTGGAGGTAGTTCAAGCCCTTTGGAAATGATGGCAAACATTCTAGACGGTTGTTCTCCTTGGATTTTGCACGATCCATAAATTCATTTGGAATTGAGATGATTTTGACTTGCGATTTTGGTCATGGACGTTTTTGGTCAGAGAAGTAAACACGGCTAAGAATGGCACAAGGGGTGTGTTTTGGGGGTATGTCACGCTATTTGAAAGTGATGGCTTACATTCTAAGCGGTCGTCCTCATTAGTTTTGGACTTGGGCAAGAGCGGGGAAAGTCTAAAGCATTTTTTCCACTTTTTTCCTTGTATTATATGTACTTTATAGACAACCTATACAGTTGTGAAATCACAGGATTGAATGCAATTGAATGAACTTGTGTTTTTTTTGACCGAAGACACCTTTTCAGCAGCCATGGAATATTTTGTGGTCCAATTTTCAATGTTTCACCCACAAAAGAATTGCATTGTCCGGTCCTCGGAATTCTTATTGCAAATGTGTGCATGACTCTGGTCTGCACGTTGCCATCTCTGAGATATTGGCCATGGAACTCCTTCTAAGAACGGATCTTGAGGGCCAACCCAATGCGAGGGCCAACCACTTTGATTTATGTATAGAGGCTAACACGCCTTGTTAGGTGACCATTCTACCCCCAAAATCGTGTGTTAGACGGGTTAGGCAGGCCCTCAAATTTTGGGTTAGACTTTTCCCGTTGAAAATTCATAACATGAGGGCCAACAATGATAGTTTTGCAAAGTTCACGCCCCTCTGGAGGCGTTCTCGATCCCCCTTCAAAGACACATGCAAAAACGCGTCCTAGGACGTCCCAGGAAAGAGGAAAAACCACCCAGGTGGCTCACATTTGAAATCGTGGCAAGGCTAGCCCTAACCTAACCTAAACTATTGTGATGTGAAATTGTGAAAGATCTGTTCACACCAACACGTTACCATTCACTTGGCTATGAATTTACCAATGCGACGATGATTTATTAATATGACAAATGTTTGATCAATCCTCCAGATTTGCTTTTAAACAACCTTCTATGTTTTGGGAACGGAGTTGCAGGCATGCCCTTTGAACTGCTGGAATCAAGACATGGGACCACTTCCATCCGTTGGTGTCCAGTTCTTTTTTCATCTTTTGACAAACGTCTTCTGATCCTCCTAAGCATTCCCGATAATGCTGAGATGATCCCAGATGAAGAGGAACGATGTAGTTCCTATATCCTAAAATGAAAATTACACCGGATGATGATCATGACTTGGCAGTGCAATGCTTTTGTTTTTACCCATGGAAAAATCTGCGACAAGATGCATGGTTAAGAAATCAGTGGCATTTGGGCGAGCTATATATTTGGATCTCTTTGGAAAAGGGAAGAATGTTGTCAACTTATGAACGAGTGCTTGTGTCCGTAATTTGTACATCATCTTATCCAAAGTAATTCCTGGGTGGCTTTTGACGAACTCCTGAATAACAATCTGAGCTTCACTGAAATCCTTAGGAAAAAGTTCATTCTGGAAGGCGTAAGAGCCAATGTCTGAAGTATTTCGTTTTGCACCCTCCTGATGGATGGTCTTAACTAGATCATTAAACTCATGAGGTCATTTCTTGGTAAAAGAAACTCATCAACGTCCACGTGGATAAGAAACTCGAAACGATTAATGGCTCTCATCTTGCAATCATTGATGGAGACGATTTGACCGATTGCTAAAATGTGTTGGGTAGAGAGCTTAAGAGTCCATTGAAGGACAGTGACCAAACCTTGGGCCTCGTAATGGTTCAAAACAATTTTAGCCCCCTTGCCAATTTGGTAATCATAAAACACAAAATGAGAGACCCCTAAAATCTTGTACATCTCTAAGAATTCGATCAATTGAAAAGTGGAATTCCAGTTGCGAAAGAACGGTCTTACGCAAACCACAAACGTTCCTGCAATATCCTTTGAATTCAGGCGTGGTAATGTATGAATCTTTAGGTTTGGCGTTGAGGTGTTAGTTTGATCAGGCGGATTTATGCTCTTCAGGCTGACCCATTCAGCCGCTAGTCGGATTGATTTGGACGTTCGGGAGAGGTCACATTCATAACTTAGGAAAAAGTAAGGCTTCTTCTCACAGCAATGCCGAAACTGAATATTAATAGGCAACGTAGCCAGCAGTTGGCCGTCCTCTTGAAAAATGTCACAAACGATGTGGGGTAAGTCAAGAGCGTAATTCTGAGGGGAAGCACTTAAAACTCGAATGAACGGGTAAGAGGCATTTCGCTCATCCAAGAAAGCAGAGTAAACAAATATGGTATGACCTTGGATCTTTCCCTTACGCCAATCATCATGCATTTGGTCTAAATTCCATCTTGGATGCGAGACGTTGAGGGGTTCCATTGGGTGAGTAATTTCCTTGATGTAAGCGATTTTAGTGGGAGCAATTATTTGATTTTGATCTGTCATCATCATCTGAAAACGGAAAAAAATAATTGTTTCTTTCTTTGGCTTTTCATGGGCTTTTCTAACAACGATAGAGAATGTAATACTTAGTAACCATTACAGCCATTGAAAGGGTATATTTTGTCCATTTTTACCTTTTGATCTAGGAATGATATTTGGTCTACAACCGAAATTCGAAATTGATTTGGCAGACCGAGCTACTCCTTGAATGAAGGGTTGATCTTGACTGTTATTTGGTAAATCTTGAAGCAGGATTTAAGCCACACTTAGGCAAGTTTTTGATTTCAATTCCTGATCAACCCTTTGGTAAAGGACTAGCTTGGCCTGCCATCTCAAGTTTGTTGGTAGACCAAATGTTGTGTCAAGTTTAAAAGGTAAAAAATAGACAAATTTGACCTTTCATTTTAATAGTACAGTGGATTACATTCCCTGTAGCGGTTAAAGACACCAATGAACATCCAAACCCAAGAATAAAGTGAAAAATATCGACTGCTGTTTCGGAGCTCGCCGTCATAAGACACATATTGTTTTTAAAAGACCACCGTAAGTGGTATCTAAAGTTTCTCCAGTTCGGTCTTGAGAAGTTCACTAGGAGGAAGGGATGTTCAAAGATGGATTGCCCTTTTTTCCATCCCGTACATGTGCCGTCAGTCCATGAGACTTAAACCGTGCTTTAATATACAAAATACCACCGTCCAGGCCCGGCTATATTTAAACGTCCATTGTCTGATTTCTAAAAAAGAGAGCACGAAAGTTAAGATCTTAAAAGAACTAGCCGTTGAGAGAGTGATTTCGTTCATCTCTATAAAAGAAACCTGGTTGCGGCCAAGGGTCTTAGATGAAGAACTAACCATAGTTGGTTTCAACTTAGTTCGCTGGGATAGGATACGCGCTGATAATCCCATGTTCCCACATGGGGGTGTATGCCTATATGTTAGGAATGGTTTTTGTCACGTACAAATGTCATATGTCATACATTTTCTTTGTTATTGAAGCAAAAGGAACAACTTTTGTAAATTACCATCTCGGAATTTAGCTCCGATTAGTATATTAATCCACTGAAGACCTACAAAGAGATAGTAATTTAAAAAAGTAATCAATAGATGTTGAGAGTAACTTTAGTTTAGTCGTGTTACCAACTAAGATCTTATTCAATTCCATAAAGCATACGGTAAGACACCACGCTTTCTCGTATATAAAGCTATGTTTCTCATGAATAAAGGGCAGTCTACAATTTACCAACTAGACTGGCACTTGTTTCATTTTTCTAGGAAATACTAAGTCTCGTATCTTGATCTCATTAGACTGGATTCGAGCGTTACATGGCGATCGTGACATTTCTTTCCAGCTTTTTTTAATAAGCCCTTTCCAATCCGTGGTCTTCTCATTTTTTTCCCTCTAGCTCCTCAAGTTTTCGCTTCACCAACTCCAAGAATTTCTTTCAGCATTTCGTTTCAGCTTTTCTTTCCAGCACTTCTTCATACGCCCTTTCCATTACGTGGTCTCTCTTTCTAGTCTCTCTCCTTTAGCTGTGGGGACGTTCAGGCAAGCTCTAGCAGGTCCGTTTGTTTGCTGGTACCAGTCTCAGTTTATCTGGGATCTCATCATCCTAATCAAAAGGAGCCTCTAAGGCTAAGGCCTGAAGCCGGAGATTCTCTTGACGACCTCGTAGCACCTCAATTCGATCAGAGAGGGTTAGCATTTGTGCATCATCAGAATTTGAGGGGCAATCCGCACCCTTGACGAAGATATTGCAAAAGTGGAATCACGGCTCCAGGATATGCCATCGATCCAGCGGTCCAGCCGTTCCCCTGATCTGACAATCCCATCGGATGTTGTGTGTTTTGAGGACTTAGACGTGTCGAGCCTTAAGAAATTTTTTCCAGTGGTGTGATATCAAATGGTATAATTATCCAAATTGAACTACTGAATGCGTTGACGATAAGGTGATTCCTAACAACTGAATCATAGGCCAGTTTTTGATCCGTATCCTATGAAATAAATGACTTGATTTTAAGTATCTTCGTATTGCCACTGCCATGATGTATCTAACCATGGCGCAGTTGACTCGAACCAAGTTCCCTTCAGAGTGATACAAATTTGGGCAGTGGTTCCATAGTTCTGGACAAATCACCAACTGCAAGAGGAGAAGAAGCCCCTTTCGAGCATTGCTGGTACCGTCTTCAAATTTGTCTTAGTCGTGGAAAGGTACTTAACGAGTCGTTCAATATGTCGAAGGAGAAGTGTCCAATGGAATTGTTGATGAAGCTGTCCAAAAACAAATGGAGGAGATGCGGGAGGAGACCCGTCGTCGAGATGAAGAGACTAAGCAACGAGAGGACAGGATCTTGAGTGAAGCTCAGGAACGAGAGGAACAATTGATTGGGATGTTGAACCAACAAGATCGATCTCAAATCCAAGGAGCATCAAATGCCCCACAGGCATCGTCAAGCACTACTGGGACACGGGCAATCAATGTGGACAGACTCATGTTGAGTTGTACGGCAACCTTGTCAGATTTTGTCACCTGGAAGGAGGGTTGGGATAACTTTTTGCTTTGCCAACACCTCGACACTCAATCAAGACCAGTCCGCGTGGCCGCCCTCAAGACTTGTATGGATCAAGATCTTCAGAGATACATTCTTCAAAAGACAATCGTGGTCCAACCAGATGACGATATAAAGGAGATCATTTCGGCCCTCAAGAAGTACATCAGAGCCCAGAGGAACCCGCTCCTTGATTGTATTGAATTCTACAAACCGGGCCAAGAGAGTGGAGAATCCTTCGATAACTTCTATACACGTCTGAAAGAACTGTATGCCACTTGTGACTTTCAAAGTGACCCAAAGTGCTCCACATGCCATGATTGAGGAGACAACCAACCAAATGAGAGACATGGTAGTTTGTGGCATTCAAAGCAACGAGACAAGACACAAGTTATTGGCAGAACAAAACTTGTCATTGGCGAAATCAGTGCAACTATACCAAGCTGAGGAGGCTGCTACATTATCTTCTTCGAATATGGGAGGCGCATTCATCAATAAAATCTTGTCCTATAAGAAATCGACACGATCGTTGAAGCCAAAGTACAGATCGAACGCCACCCAATTAGAATCGATGTGTCACTCCTGTGGTTATGCAAACCACAAGACGAATTCTGCTTGCCCCGCCGCAGAGCGAACATGCAATTCGTGTAACAGAAAGGGTCATTTCCAAAGCATGTGTCAGAAAAAAAGAACAAGAATGTCTGGGACCCCAGCGTTGGAAGTCTCCTAGTTGCTAATATCCAGAACACCGGAAAAATAATCTTGAAATGCCGTCCCACCATGAGCAAATCATTTGAGAAAGTGGCATGGATACCTGATACTGGAAGCGATGTTGAAGCAATTGACCTCGCGAACTTCAAGAAGATGGGCGGTTCAATTGATATGCTAATGCCCCGATCAAGAGGTTGTGCGTGACGTCACCGGCACGCCCCTTGAAAGTTTAGGATGTTGTCCTGTAGTGTCTTGGTAATGACGAGATCACGTCAGTAGTTCATGTGTTCGAGCATGTGAACGGAGCTTATGCATCTCAAACACTCCTTAAGTCTCTTAAGTTCTTACCTGAATCATGGCCAGACCAGGAGGTCGTAAAAGCTGTTTGTCGACTGGAACAAACAAAAGAGACAGAAAGCAAACTCTGTAATGAGTTTAGCGATGTCTTTGACGAGAAGAACCTGAAACCCATGAAGGGGTCTCCAATGACAATCATCTTGGAAGATAATGCAATACCTCATCAAGAGAGAAATGCTCGAAACATTCCAGTTGCTTACGAGGGACAAGTAAAAAAGCAGTTGGATGATATGTTGGATGATGTCATCATCGAACGGGTGGTAGAACCATCTGCATGGTGCCATCCAATTGTTGTGGTGAACAAAAAGGGGACTAGTGAGATACGAATGACCGTAGACCTGAAGAAGTTGAATTCTCAGGTGAAACGCCCAGTGCACCCCATGAAAACACCTAAGGATATGGTGGTAGGCATGAACGGAGCCCGTTACTTTACCAAGTTTGATGCTCGTCATGGATTTTGGCAAGTCCCATTGGCTGAGGAATCAAGACATATCACCACATTCATCACCCCATGGGGTCGTTTTAGGTACTGCCGTGACCCTCAAGGCTTTATAGCAGCCGGGGATGAATTCAATATGAGAACCGATCAAGCTTTTGAAGGAATTGGTAACCTAGCAAAAGTTGTGGATGATATCATCGTGTATGACCGTGATCTCCAGTCTCATGAAAAACGAGTTCGTGAAGTGCTCCAGAGAGCACGCTATCATGGGATCACATTGTCAGGAAAAAAGTTCGTTTTTGCCGAAACAAGGGTTGAATTTTGTGGATTCATCGTGAGCGAGAAGGGCTGGGAAATGGACCCCTCCAAGACCAAAGCTCTGTCAAATTTTCCAACGCCTGTGAATCGCACCGACCTCAGATCATTTTTCGGTCTCGTCATGCAATTCAGTGATTTCACACCCAGTATTTCTGCGTTAGCCGAGCCGTTGCGTGGATTGTTGAAGGAGAAAAACTCGTTTTTATGGGAAAACGAACCCTCCGAAGCCTTTCAGGCGGTGAAAAGAAGTCTCTCTTCGACCCCGGTGTTGGCAAATTTTGACTTCCATGCTGAAACACGATTAGAAACAGATGCATCGCGCACTCGCGGACTGGGTTACATTTTATGGCAGAAGCAACAAGGTACTCGTACATGGCGATTGATCCAATGCGGAAGCAGGTTTGTGTCTGACACTGAAAGCCGCTATGCAATGATAGAGCTTGAATTGCTTGCAATTGTGTGGGCAATCAAAAAATGTCATTGTTATCTTGCGGGATTGAGGTTCGAGTTGGTGACTGATCACCGTCCGTTGGTTCCAATTCTGAACAAATACACGATGGATCAGATCGAAAACCCACGCCTTTTGAGACTGGTGATGAAGATCCAACTATACCAATTTAAAGCAAGTTGGAGAAAAAGCAAAGACCATGCCGTTGCAGATGCGTTGTCGAGAGCTCCAGTGGATCAACCCACCCAAGAAGATGAACTTGGAGAGGTTGATCAACCCTATGTTCGATGTTTATGCTCGATAACCAACTTCAAAGCAGAGCAATTGCCTGATTTGCGATTGAGAAAGTTGGAAAGCGAAGTGGCGGGTGATGAAACTCTTCAAGACTTGAGGAGGGTTGTTGAGGCGGGATTTCCTCAACACAAGCAACACAAGAATGATCTTCACCAAACAATTCAGCCATATTGGTATGTGAGAAACCATCTGAGTGTGGACGATAATGTGATTCTGAAAGGCCAAAGACTGGTCATTCCAAAATCGTTGAGACGGCAAGTTTTGAATGACTTGCATGCCTCGCACCAGGGCCAGGAGAGAACAAAGCACCGAGCTCGTATTCTGGCCGGGTATAAACAATGATGTGGACAGCATAGTGAAACAATGTCCTGAATGTCGATCATTTCAGGCATCACAGCCGAAAGAGCCATTAACGTTGGAACCAACCCCTGAGCTTCCATTCCAAAGTGTCAGTGCAGACTTGTTTTCACATTGTGGATGGGAGTATATTGTTTATGTGGATCGTATGTCAGGATGGCCATGCTTTGATAAATTGGGTCGCACCTGCGATTCTTCATCAGTGATTAAGTTCATTAGGAGTAAATTCCCGGAAATTGGTGTGCCTGTGAAGATGGTAACCGATGGGGGGCAGCAATTTTCGTCAAGAAAATTTGCAGTTCTGTCAGACATGGCAAATTAATCACCAAATGTCCACCCCACATTATGCTCAATCCAATGGCCATGCAGAGAGTGCAGTTAAGGCCGTCAAGTATCTCGTCAAAAAGACCCCCATCAATGGAGATTTGGATTGCGACACATTTCAAAAAGCCTTACTAGAGTGGCGTAACACACTAAAATCAATCAACGGAAGAAGTCTTTCTCACATGAGTGGCAAAAAAACAGTCGAGGAGGTGGATTTGAAAGAGTACCGTTCTCGTGAAAAGTTTAGAGTGCGTTACAATAGATCGTCTAGAGCATTGAAAGCACTTGTTATTGGTACTCGGGTCGACATCCAAGATCCAAGATCGAAAAGGTGGATGAAAACAGGAGTGGTTGTGGGTATAGGACAACGTAGAGACTATTATGTGAAGACACCAAGCGGTGCAGTATATTGGAGGAATAGACGATTCTTACGGCCATTAACATCTGCTGTGAACCCGTTATTTATACAAAGTTCAAACCATGGCGAAAATACCACTCTAAATAACCCATCTATCACGACACCAAGACGAAGTCAAAGGAAGAAGAAGATTGTCCAACCTTTCAACATCAAAGTAACCAATACTAAGTCATACAATTAGTTCAAAATATTTCATGCTACCAATCTCATTTCGATCTCAAAGGGAGGTGGTGTGATATCAAATGGTATAATTATCCGAATTGAACTACCGAATGCGTTGACGATAAGGTGATTCCTAACAACTGAATCATAAGCCAGTTTTTGATCCCTATCCTATGAAATAAACGACTTGATTTTAAGTATCTTCGTATTGCCACTGCCATGATATATCTAACCATCCAGAACTCCAAGCTGATTCAGACATCTGTTTCTCGGAGTTTTGGAGTAAACTCACGATCTTTGCCAAGAGCCATTACTTGTCTCATGATCACATCAAGTTGGCGTTGAGTACTCTTACTCACGCTGACTATATCGATACATTTCAGACCATTAGGGACCAACCGTTGAGAGTTATTGTAGACACGGTGGCCACTCGGTTTTCCAAAAAGGATTCTCCCCAACTCATCATGACTAAGCTAACCAATTTCACTCGCGCTCATAATGAACCTATTTGTACAGCTATGTTGAGAGTGATGTTGTATGTCGATCAAACGGCTCATCTGTTTCCCCTTGCCAGCAGGGAGGGCAGATCACATTGCGAGCAGCTTCCCAAGCTACGTAAAATCTGTTCCACTGAGGTGTGGCTTCATTTTGAGGAAAAGACGTGGTCAGACAATCGTCATAGGGTCCTCACCCCCATATCTGAGCTTATTGAATTGGCCGAGATGGTTGAGGCGTCATCATCTCACCGTGAATTAGCCACAAACCTTTCAGCTTTGGAGGTGAACGAAGTTCAAACCCATCCATGAATGAAATCTCGGAGCAACATTCGTGACCGAATGCGTTCCACTTCTCGAGAGAGGGCCCAGGAGAGCTGTCATAATGCGTTTGAAGCGTATTGAAACGACCCGTCTCCTTTTCTTTCCCCCTGCAATGCTTCGCCTTTTCGTTGGGTTCAAAAGTTTCCTGAAAAGTTGCTCCCCGCCCGCTTGGTTCCCGCCACTATTCGCCCCCGCCGAATTTCACTCCGAGTGAACTGGCTGAGCGACGCGACACCAAAGGGAGTGGACTGCCCAAACGTCAAGAATACTATGCTCCCGATGAGGAGCGTTCAATCGGACATCACAACAAAACGTGCCATGATTAATAATCCTCCTGCCCCATTGGCAGAGCCTCGACACCTGCCCCAAAACTGGTCTGGTAATCGAATTGGTGGCCAACTTCCCTATAGACCCCCCCTGCACCCAATGATGATCAATTCTGGTCAATGCAACCGTTTCTAGCGCAAACACGTAAAGTGACGTACGTCCCTTCTCATGGTCATAATCGTGGTGGCAATTCCCACTTTTATCAAGGCCCGGGACGTGGGTCGAACCGACAGCAATACAGGACCATTTTCTATTTTCAGATATGATTCCCTCATAGTTGTACCATTGCCTTGTTTGCGTTTTCAGGTTTTCAGACCCACTTCTGTTCAAGGGATTGTGTGTAACTAATCACACAGGTGTATGCCAATTCACTAATTCCCCTTCACCAAATTTCCTGGACTGCCATTTCTTTCTGTTCATATTGGTAAACAGCGCTATCTGGTTTCAGCATTGAAAGATTCCGGATCTAATGCTACAGTGGTTCGCAAAGATCTTCTCTCTTCTCTCGTCGTAGTTATCAACCGCATTGGTTTCCAAACCCTCGCACGTTTCAATGTGCAGCTGCCAATTCTTCTGGGGCTATCACGGGGTCCGTTTTCTTGCGCCTTACGTTCCATGGTAGTAATGAAGAGGCTATATCATTCTATCACCCGTGCCTTATAGCTACCAATTTGGCTAAGCCTCTCATTATATTAAATGATATTCTCGGAAGCACTTACAAACTGTATGAGACGCCCAACACCTTAGATTTTAATCGCTCAGTTTTCGTTGAAACTCCGTTGACGAGAGTTGACGGTAATTCACACCAGTTTTCAGTGGAATTTTCAATTCCCTTTATCCAGTCGAACCGCGACGGTGGCCAGTTGACAAGTGTTGATGACATTGTCATTCACCGCAATACTGGGACCAGAATCCTTTGTTATCTTCAAGTGGACGATGGTTATGCCAAACTCTCTCCATCTACTCTATACGCCATGGAGGTGCATCCTCCCTTTTCTAGCGACTTAATTTCCCCTCCAGTATTTAATGATTCCGCTGATGTGACTGTCGTTGACGGGAAAAGACTGTTCAAGAGCAAAAAGGCTTGCAGTGGCAGACATTTTGGTTAACACACGTACATGAGGGTAAAGATAGAGTTGCCTGATTTGGATACAAGCATTCAACTCAGCTTGGTCGAGTTCTTGGTACAGAGTGTTCTCTTTCAGCATTAGGTACTGATTGGGGTACATGACTCTCAGCTCTTGGCCTTGAGTGGTGGTGATGGGCATGGCTAGATGTTGGTGGACGGTGAAGGTTTCCTTGATGTTGTAAACAGGGACTGGTACAACCACTCGTAATTGTCCCTGTCTCATGCCTGTGTGGTAACGAAGTTATAGAAAGCTTCCATGTCCGTGGTTAAAGAAGCTAGTTTCAAGGGTCAGTTGGTTTGGCTGGACATGCGTTTCAAAGCTTCTCGAACCAACTGCGGCTGAAATAGACGGTTCTGCGGATGTCGTCGTCCATTATGCCTGCACTATGCACTATAGTTGTCTATTGCAACTCAATACTATGTAGCTCAGATAAGTTTGTAAAATAACATAAGTCCATTACAATTCAGCATTGTTAAGAACGTAGTCAAATCCGTAATAAATATATTGTTAGTTATGTATTGGCGTAGAAATTCATAAATTTCTATTCAGCAGATGCTTAGTCATCCCAATTTGAAGGTTGCGTTTACACCTAAAAAGATCATAAAGTTGCCTAATTATGTTTCCAGTTATTTCTACGGCATATTATTGTCTTTTTCAATAAAACAAAAAGAATTAACATTTTCCATCTTCTTCGAGATTTTTTAGAAAGCCAAAAGTAGCAAAAAATGTCGCTAAAAACTTACAAAAATGTAAAATTGGCATTCATTTAAGTTAAGTGTCAAAATTCAAGATTAAGCGTGATTAAAGTTGCAATTTACAAGTATGACATTACAATTGCGAAATATTGACATTAGGTAAGTTTTAAGCTATATTGCAAACTATTTTCCGGGTCTTCTACCTGTTTCCAAAACGTGAAATACTTCCATTTATACTTTAGGCGTAGAAAAAGCTTATATATATGTAACACTCAGATCAAGTCTAAAAAGATCAAGATATGAGACTTAGTATTACCTAGAAAAATGAAACATGTGTTGGTCTAGTTGGTAAGTCGTAGACTGCCCTTTATTCAACAAGGAAAAGGAGGAGCTTAAGGCAGAAAAGAGGAGGAGCTTAAGGTGCATGATCCAAATCTGTCGCAACATCTTGGAGCATAGAGTTCCTCTTTGGGATCAGGGTGTGATTCTCTCATGACGATGCTTTAGTTCGTATACATGCCCTCGTGACAAGGTCAAAGGGGACCTTGTACCTTGTCAACAAAAGAAGAACCGGAAGCGTCTCATGAGAGTCCTTGGCTATCATAGTTGCTGGCACACATGACAGATTGACAAATAATTGGCACATGAAGGGGGGAAGAGGTCGAGGAACTGCTGATCCAAGTGGTTTGGGAAGAGTCATAATGCTAATGCATAATGACCTCTTCCCCGGGTGATTGGACCCTTACTTGCCCATTCACACTGTTGATGCAGCTGCGTAGCACCCCAGCTGGGAGCCCCGTCGAACTGGAGCTTCATATCAGCCCCGAAGAACGCAGTGATCTCCTTTGTGATTCACTTGTCCTTTCTGTGGGTCCGAGTTTTGGTGACTTGGCTAAATCATCCTCTTCCTCTTTCCCGTCCCACATCAACCCCCCTTTCTCAACGGATGGCCCGATTTAACTCTCGGCTTCTCTGGTGGCCCCATCAACTCATGAGGCAGACACTCCATCCATTTTGCCTCTTCCCGATCAATCCCGGCCAGCGCAGCTGCTCAACCCCCGTCTCCTCAACCGTACGCCCCTGATCTCGTTACTGCTTTTGCATCCACCAAAACTCCACCCTCTCTCCCACCTGCTCGCCCCTCCTTCCCCCACTCTCATGACAAACGATCACGCTGGTCCGCGCCTTCCTCACATCCCCCCAACCTGCACTTCAATTCACCGTTCCTCCTCCCTTCCCCTACAGGATGCACCATCCGATCCCCGAATATCAAATCCCGTTGGAACCAATGCACGTTCTCGCGGTGGGCCCCCTTCTGGCTCTTCACGGCAGCACTCGCCCATCGACCTTCCCGTCTTGGCGTTGGCACAGGACCAAGTCGCCCTCTCCGTCACTGGACCTCAGCTCTTCCCGTCAGTCTCACCTAGCCATCTTTTCCCGCGCTGACCTCAAACGTGAACTATGTAAAAGGCTTCGCCGTTCCAAATTCATCTCAATCTCATTTTCTCTCTTAATGCTTCCATCTTATCCCATGTTCCAATCAAAGTCTTTTTTCGAAATTCGAATTGTTTTTTCATGTGCCAATTATTTGTCAATCTGTCATGTGTGCCAGCAACTATGATAGCCAAGGACTCTCATGAGACGCTTCCGGTTCTTCTTTTGTTGACAAGGTACAAGGTCCCCTTTGACCTTGTCACGAGGGCATGTATACGAACTAAAGCATCGTCATGAGAGAATCACACCCTGATCCCAAAGAGGTACTCTATGCTCCAAGATGTTGCGACAGATTTGGATCATGCACCTTAAGCTCCTCCTCTTTTCTGCCTTAAGCTCCTCCTTTTCCTTGTTGAATAAAGGGCAGTCTACGACTTACCAACTAGACCAACACATGTTTCATTTTTCTAGGTAATACTAAGTCTCATATCTTGATCTTTTTAGACTTGATCTGAGTGTTACATATATATAAGCTTTTTCTACGCCTAAAGTATAAATGGAAGTATTTCACGTTTTGGAAACAGGTAGAAGACCCGGAAAATAGTTTGCAATATAGCTTAAAACTTACCTAATGTCAATATTTCGCAATTGTAATGTCATACTTGTAAATTGCAACTTTAATCACGCTTAATCTTGAATTTTGACACTTAACTTAAATGAATGCCAATTTTACATTTTTGTAAGTTTTTAGCGACATTTTTTGCTACTTTTGGCTTTCTAAAAAATCTCGAAGAAGATGGAAAATGTTAATTCTTTTTGTTTTATTGAAAAAGACAATAATATGCCGTAGAAATAACTGGAAACATAATTAGGCAACTTTATGATCTTTTTAGGTGTAAACGCAACCTTCAAATTGGGATGACTAAGCATCTGCTGAATAGAAATTTATGAATTTCTACGCCAATACATAACTAACAATATATTTATTACGGATTTGACTACGTTCTTAACAATGCTGAATTGTAATGGACTTATGTTATTTTACAAACTTATCTGAGCTACATAGTATTGAGTTGCTATAGACAACTATAGTGCATAGTGCAGGCATAATGGACGACGACATCCGCAGAACCGTCTATTTCAGCCGCAGTTGGTTCGAGAAGCTTTGAAACGCATGTCCAGCCAAACCAACTGACCCTTGAAACTAGCTTCTTTAACCACGGACATGGAAGCTTTCTATAACTTCGTTACCACACAGGCATGAGACAGGGACAATTACGAGTGGTTGTACCTGTCCCTTTTTACAACATCAAGGAAACCTTCACCGTCCACCAACATCTAGCCATGCCCATCACCACCACTCAAGGCCAAGAGCTGAGAGTCATGTACCCCAATCAGTACCTAATGCTGAAAGAGAACACTCTGTACCAAGAACTTGACTAGGCTGAGTTGAATGCTTGAATCCGAATCAGGCAACTCTATCTTAACCCTCATGTACGTGTGTTAACCAAAATGTCTACCACTGCATGCCTTTTTGCTCTATTTTGAGGTGAGACCACCCAAATCCAGCAATAATGCCCCTTCGAACTCCAAACCAGAACCCAGAATTTAGAGCCGACCAGGTAGGGCCTCAAACTTTCATGGTATTAATCCGCTAACCCGCCAAGTCACAAATTCATTGTATTTCATTTCCAAATTAATCCGCCAAGTCACGTGTTCCAATTGGACTGCTGACATCCAATATGCACCTGGAGTCACCCCAATACACTTCTACAACACCTCAACCACAACCAACCCCACAGCCACATATAGCCCGAGGAACTCCAACAAGCTCTATTCCAGTTGAACCATCCGGACCTCTACCAATGTCGGAATGAATTGCTGTGGCCCACAGGATCCCCAGGCCCACCTCATGGTGCCACGCGGCCAACGTAGGATTCAAACTAGCAACGGTGATTGGTTTATGCATTGGGCTGACGATATTCAGTATCAAGAACTATACGAGTTGCAGCCATACCTGGGTCTCTGCTACGGAAGAGCCACAATTCCAAGCGACCCGCTCCAACCCATCCTTAGTAATGATGGTGCGAGTTCATAGTGCATTTTGTCAGAGGAGGGTAACTGTAGTGAATCAGCATTCAATTGAATAGCAATGAGTTGTGATAGACAACTATAGCGCTAAACGGTTTTCACCCAAGCAGTGAATTATGGAATAATGGGGACTGATGGTGGAAGCAAAAGACCCAAAGGATGTCAAAGCCAAACATGCAAACGACGACAATGAAGATTGGTGGTGGAAGCAGAAACTGCAAAAGACGTAAAGCCAAGCAAACTGAATCAGATCCGCAGACCTATCTACCCGGCATGTAACAATAACATTGATGGGCAGATTGACCCAATTTCAACTCTCTAGCCTAACGGGAACCCGCCGAAAAAGCGCGCCGTTAAACGGACACTATTTTTATTATAATAAGGAGAGAGGAGAGAGGAGAGAGGAGAGAAGAAGAGAGAAGATAAACTTTCGTTGGTGTTTAACAATTTGCCTCATAGAACCTTAAAGTGCGTCATACGAGGAGGGAGTGGTAGCGGTTTAAGGGGAAAGTTGTGTGAATAAAGATGAGATCTTCAAAGTTTGAACATCATTAGGTGGAGTGTGACTGCGTTTTGTAACCTAAAAAGGTCCCCAAAACAGCCTCCTATTCATTGTGTCCCCGTTAAATAAAAAATGATACTTGTGGTTCTTGCAATTACAACCAAATAAAATGCAACTTCTAAAATTGCATGGAAGTAAAGCATCTGAAGTTGGTACTCAGAAAAGATCGACGGAGAGCTTCCTTGCTTGATTGTCATTGAGATCGACGTTCAGCCTTGATCCGGGAACAAGTTTAACGTTTGAAAAAAAATCATATTTTTTGCGGGATCGAGCTATAAGTTTCCCGTTTTTTGTCGAAACCTTGCGATCTTTTTGGTTTTAGAGCAATAAACTTGTTTGTTTCCAGTCAGGGAGAAGGGTACACGAACCAAAATGATTCTGGACTGGGCTCAAGCAAAACTGACTCCGAGATTGGGGCCACCCAAAGCTGATGTGCAAGTGAGGTCTTAAAAATTGGGCTCAGATGTCCCAAGAAGGAGATGTCTTTCGTCCCAAACTGACACTTCTTACAATTAATGACCAAACCATTATCCAACAGACGTTTAAACAATTCGGAAAGAAATGGAAACATGAAATGAAGGAGACATTTCCAATTTGCAAGTCAGAACATAATTGAGCTTTATTGGTCAGCTCATAGACATTGAATGTGGGAGAATGTGATGGAATGTGAATGAATATAATACAATGATATCAAGGGCTAATATTTCAATACATTGGAATTCCTACCCCCCCCAGTATCAAATATACGGGTAACGCATCATCAGCCTGAAGAAATCGTCAATTGCGCCAGATTAAACCGGATGAGTTCATCTGAATTTGGAAGGAACGGCCTAGATCAAGTGGTCAAATGATCGTACAGAAAGTGGTCCAACGTAAAGTCTTTGGCACTTGAACCCACACCCGGTCGCCCGCAGCCAAGGGAGCCGCCATCTGACCGCTGTCCTCTTTCAGAGTCTTCTGAGACGCCCTCAATGGCGCGGCCTGGAAATCTTCCATTCAAGCACTGATGTGAGGATCCCGCACATCCGGAAGGAGAGCCCTGAGGTGGCGCCCGTTGAACCCATAGGCGGGGCCAAAGCCGTTGGCATAAGGCGTCACCCGCCAGCTGAGTGAAGCCATCTTGAACTCCTCACTATTGATACGGCCGCCGAGCTTGGTGATAAGATCCTTCATTGACTTGACCGCAGATTCAGCTGAGCCATTCACCTAAGGATGGTTGGGTAAAGACGTTTCATAAACAAAGCGAAACTGGTCGCAGAATGCTACAAATGGTCCCCAAAACTTGGGTCTGTTGTCTTTCTCCAGAAAACAGTGTCAAATTTGATGGAAGATCCGTAGGGTTGATCACACTCCAAACCTTGTCTCAAAGAAGTACATATTCCTCCTCTATACCCTCCGCTTCATAACAATCTTAAGTGCTGGGTTGTTGATATTAATGGCTCAAACCGCAATTTACATTGTAGGATCCGGGGAATAAAGGCGCCTGGCTGAGCACATCCGCTATGAGATGGCGTTTGCTCAGTCCATCGTAATTGAGTAGATCTCAAGTTTCTAACAAATTCATTGGAGTTGCGCATTTACCAATGATGCAAGGGGCTTGCTGTTCGTGATGACGATAAATAGCGGCATTCCACAGAGGTAATGATCGCACTTTTTGGCGGCCCAGAGGACGGCCGAGGCCTCCAACTTGATCGTCATATTTTTTCGAGCTGTCAAAAGGGAGCAGTGATATGAAATCCAAACCCAGCCAAAGTTCTATGAAGCATTGGTCAACAATTCTGTTTTGAGCCGAATGCTGAAAGGCTTGACCAATGCCGGCGACGTCAAGACCACACGTGCTTGCTCAAATTCTGCATCATGTTCCTTGATCCACAAGAATGAGACGTTTTTCTTCAATCTCTTCTTTCTCGGGCTCCTTCATTGTTCAATTTGCTGCCCTCAAATATTCGTAGGGTTTATATAGGGGTTGATCCAGTAGCAAGATTTAAGTCAGACTTGGACAAGTTTTTGACTAAAATTCCGGATCAACCTTATATTCAAGGATTAGCCAGATCAGCCAACTCCATTTCGTTGGTCGATCAAATAATATATATAAATAAAAGTCAAGTATAATAAATAATCTTCTCGTCTTGAACTGCTGGGATTCCAATCCCGGTAGCGGAAAGGAAGTCCGCACAAAAAAAAAATAGCGATCTCAACTTCTCTGTTAGATGTGAGAGATCCAGCAAGGATGGGTGAGTGTGTTGAGAAGTCCAAAGAATGATCTAAGCTCCGTGATGGAAATCGGACGTGGGAACTTGCGAATGGCAGCCAATTTTGCAGGATCCGGTCGGACCCCGTCCTTGGAGACAATCAATCCTGCAAACTTCAGTGACTGTCCCACCTCTATCTTCTCAAGCGACAACTTGATGCAAACAACCCAATACCTGAGTAGAACCATGCGGAGGCTGCAGAATGCCTGCTTAATTGTGTCCCCTTGCACCAGCACATTGTCAATGATCTTCAGAAGCCAGATGAGTAGATCCCAAACAGCATTGTCAGTCTTGATGTTGAAGTCATTATTGCTGGGGTTTAACCCTAGGAGCAATGGCGTACCGCCGTTTTCCGTTGGGCAACAAAAAAGTTATTGGTGGTTACAATTCCCCGTCCAACAAGACCTGATATTACCCGTGGAGGCAATCAAGTTTTATGAACCATCGTGAGGACGGGTTAACTTTCTTCATCTGGCCAGCTGCGGACGTAAACGCCCTAACAGATCTTATGATTGCCTTGTTCCGTTGCCTGTGGTCCATTACCATGCTCACCCTTTTACTTCCAGGCTTTGGCGCGAAATGGGCTAGGGATATCCACTTGGTCAGCTGGTTGCAACGGACGACAACTCTCGCCGTTTCCAGCTCCATCATCAGGGCATCCACTAGACGTCGGAGGTGAACTTGAACCTGTCAAGCCGTGGTGACATGGATTGGCTTGATTCCACGCAATTCATCCAACTCTATCAACATTTTTGGTCCCTTGACCACCCACTTGACCCAACGTTGTACCAAATGTTGAGTCAAATTCAGCTTTGATCTCCTCTTTGAGTTTTTTCATGAAGATTCCATTGGTTTCATCCAGACACTGTTCAAAGTTGCCTCCATAGTCGTCGTAAAATTTTGGGAACATCTCATTGAACTTCCCAATCGATGTAAGGAAAGTCACGTTGTTGTCAGCCTCTCCAATCAAGCGGCGAAATGACTTGTTATCTTCGTCCTTGCCTTTGATCCCCTCCCCACAGTCTAATCTGGGCGTGTCCTTCCTGCTCATAGAATAGACAGAGGAAATGGAGGAATCCCCAAAGTGGTCAAACAACTGCTTGTCCTTGACATCCTGGTAAATCCCTCTGTCAATGGTGTTGGTCACTTTATAGCGACCATGCCCCATGATGACCCCAACACAAACAATGACAACGCTAAAAACAACCCCCAATATAACCCAGAACTCGAAATTTCAGGCCAATAAGGAACACAACATGGTATTAAGACTTGAACGTGTTCAAAACCAGTTAATATGTGGTGTGATTGCTCATGCTCGCACTCATCATTCTAGTCAACATGTATATAAACCCGTTCTAGTCAAATAATAAACAGTCATCTCAATACGCTCCCAACGAGATCATGACATGGCGCAGTCGGTTTGGCCGGCTGCTGCCCTCTGTCCACTGTGGCTCTCCCCTTTTGGGGATTGAGCGTGTCTCCTCATTTAAGTGATGTGGAGGAGAGGGCCTTGCAGCTGGCAAGAGTCTTTCCGTTTTGCCTGTGTGGAGGCCAGTTGCCCCTTGTGGAGGCCAAATGCCCGGAGCCCTGATCTGTGGATCGCCCACTGGTGTACCTGCCAGTGAGGAATGCCAGCCAGGGCGTGGATTTCCCACCAGTGTGCGGATGGCTCTGGGATTGCCTGGTTGGTCAACATTGTGACCCTAGATGGTTGGCCCGTGACCCCCGATGGTTGGCAGTGACCCCGGATGGTTGGCCCGTGACCCCCAATGGTTGGCCCGTGACCCCGATGGTTGGCCCGTGACCCCCGATGGTTGGCCCGTGACCCCCGATGGTTGGCCCGTGACCCCCGATGGTTGGCCCGTGACCCCCGATGGTTGGCCCGTGGACCCGATGGTTGGCCCGTGACCCCGATGGTTGGCCCGTGACCCCCGATGGTTGGCCCGTGACCCCCGATGGTTGGCCCGTGCCCCGATGGTTGGCCCGTGACCCCGATGGTTGGCCCGTGACCCCGATGGGTTGGCCCGTGACCCCCGATGGTTGGCCCCTGACCCGATGGTTGGCCCGTGACCGGAATGGTTGGCCCGTGACCCGGACGGTTGGCCCGTGACCCCGATGGTTGGCCCGTGACCCGATGGTTGGCCCGTGACCCCGATGGTTGGCCCGTGACCCCGATGGTTTGCCGTGACCCCATGGTTGGCCCGTGACCCCATGGTTGGCCCGTGACCCCGATGGGCCTGGACCCCGGATGGCCCATGACCCCGGATGCTTATGTTTTTATAATTTTTCCCCGAAAAGGGAGATAGTGTGATTGCTCATGCTCGCACTCGTCATTCTAGTCAACATGTATATAAACCCGTTCTAGTCAAATAATAAAACATTCATCTCAATACGCTCCCAACGAGATCATGACAATAAGGGTCTACTTCACGCACGCCATCAGTTTTAACGCTAGAAGCCTCGCAAACAAGATCATCGAAATTGAAGAACTATTAACAGGGTTTGCGCCTGATCTGCTTTTTGGGACAGAGACCTGGCTCAATGAGTCAATATGGTCGTCCGAGTTTGACTCTTTGGGATACAATTTTATTGCTCGCAGGGACCGACTTGACACCTTGGGGGGAAGAGGAGGAGGGGAGTTAATCATTGCCAAGGAGTCATTGCGTTGCTAAGAATTACTGCCAAATGATACCCCGCAAGTGTGTTCGATGTCCATACTAGGAGTGACGCTAACAGTTGTTTACCTCTCACCGAACGCCACAGAAGCTCACCGTTTGGCCTTGAACATCTATCTTTCGGCTATCAAGGAGCACACTATATGTTGGGTTCTGGCCTATGAAATCTTACCTTTACACTATAATAGTCGGTGATTTCAACCATCCCCACATTGAGTGGGAAATCATGTCAGGGCGTTCTTTCAATGACGACGCTTTGTTGAGGTTCCTTGAGAAATCATACTTAACACAATTGGTTGAATTTCCCTACCCACGTTCACGACAATATCCTCGATCTTATTCTCACCAATGAGCCAAATTCGATGCAATTCGTTTCATCTCGTCCAGAGTTGTCAATCAGTGACCATGTGCCTATAGAGTTTTACGTCAAGGTGGGAAATGACTTGCAAAAAATTCGGCAGCTCGTGCCGGATTCAAGTCATGGGAACTACGACGCTTTTCTAAGCTATTTGCTCCAAATTGATTGGGTCTCAGTGTTGCCTGGGTTAACCACCGAGGGGGCATGGTCCTTTGTCGAGACCAAGTTTGATCAGGGGATGAAAACATACTTCCCATGGAGGTCCAGGAGACAGAAGAAGGAGCCCCCCTCCCTGGATGACTAAATGGCTGCTCCTTCTGATCCGCAAGAAATATCGGTTGAGAAGAAACTACAAGAAATTTGGCTCCACTGAAACTGATTTGGTTCCACTGAAGCAAAAAAATCAATCAACCAAAATAAACTCGAAAGAAAGGATGTCTGAAATGCCAAATTGGAATATGAAAAAAGGCTTCCTAAAAATATAACAAGCGAGCATTCTATGGCTTTGTGAATAACTTTGGAAAGTCGTCGAGACGCATTGGACCAGTTCTAGACCAAAATGGAAACCTTCACTCAAATCATTTGGAGATGGCCACGCTTTTAAACACCCAGTTCTTGTCTGAGTTTTTTCCCACCATCACTATCTCAGAAAAAAGGCATCCTATCAAACCGGGTACATCACTATCGCAAATATCATTCTACACATACAAGTTCCATCGTCGCGCAATCAAGAAATTGAAAAATGGGAGTGCTTGCGGGCCGGATGACATCTCGGCAGTTGTCTTGAAGAGAGTAAGTGATGTAGTATGTCTCCCTCTCACTGTCATCTATAATATGTCAAGAACCCATGGTGGTGTTCCAGAAGACTGGAGACTGGCAAATGTTACATCAAAAAGCATCCCATGTAAGATCATGGAATCCCTTATCAAGGAAAAATGACTGGGTTCTTTGGCGATAAGGACGAATTGTTTCAAGACCAACATGTCTTTCAAGACGCTTTCGCAAAGTCTCTCGACATGGGTGCTGATCTGGATGTGATCTATTTGGATTTTTTGAAGGCCTTTGGCAAAATTGACCATGGACTACTATTGCAGAAGTTGGAGGACGTCGGGGTTTGCGGCCCAGTGAAAGCTTGGATTCAATCATAGTTAAAAGGAATAGAACAACGAGTGGTTCTGAATGGCACTGGCTCTGAGTGGAAACTGGTCAAATCTGGTGTTCCCCAAGGGAGTGTACTTGGACCTCTTCTTTTTCTCGTCTATGTGAGTCACTTGCAACCTTTGCATGGATCGGGGATGTTGAAGTTTGCAGACGATGTGAAGCTCATCTGAAACATCAATGATCTAAGAGACGTACAAGCTCTTCAGAGGGACATTTCAGCGGTTGAAAGATGGGCCTCAGTAAACGGCATGGGATGGAACTCCCTGAAAAGCACGTTTATGAGTTTTGGAAGACACCTAGACTTTAGGCCTTTCACTAACTTGATGATAAATGGTTCTCTCCAGTCCAAAAGAGTCTCTGAAAAAAAGATCTTGGAATCACCTTTGACCCATCAAATACGTTTAGCAAGCATTGCTCAGACGTGAAAGTAAGAGCAAATCGTATTCTAGGCTTGCTTAAACGTCACTTTATAACAAGGGATTGTGAGTTCTGGGCCAAGTTGTTCAAGACCTACGTCCGGTCCTTGTTGGAATTTGGCACCCATGTGTGATGTCCAGTCTTAAAGAAAGACATTCGTGCAATTGAGTCTGTGCAGAGGCGGGGAACAAAAGTGCTGGGCAAGTGCAAAGACCTGCTATATTATGACAGACTAGAAACACGAGGCTTGGTCTCCTTGGAGAAGCAAAGAATTGAGCTGGACTTAGTTCTTGCTCACAAACTCTCCACTGAGAGGGTGATTTTATTTCAGTGGAATTTGGAGGAGCTCCTCTTTTCTCTTGGAGACATTGCCGTCCATCCATTCAACTTGAGATGCACGTCCCTAAACTTACAAAAAGTGGATAATTTCATCTTGAGGTGTCTTGGCCATTTCTTTGCCATTCATGTCAAAAAGTATTGGAATGCGTTGCCGTTAGAACTTCGACAGACGTCCTCCTGTACCTCCTTCAAAACGGCCCTAAAGAAGCTGGATTTCTGTTCCTTCCGAGTCTTGCTTTGACGCCGCACACAAGAAGCGCCACCAATGTCTCAATTCAATTGATTGCTGTTCTAAATTAGTTTCATAATCCTCTCCTCTTGTTTCCTTTATGTGTTATGGGTGGCCATACAATAAACATGAACCCAAAAGAGCATTTTAAGCCATTCAAAGATTCTGACAAGCGTGATCATTGCCGTCTCATGATCGTCTTTGGGATTCATGGGGGTCTGATTTTCTCCCCGCACCAGGTCTACCTTTGAAAAGATTGCCAATCCATGCAAGCCAACTGCAAAGTCATGAATATGCGGTACTGGAGAGTGATCTGGTATGATATTATCGTTCAAAGCTCGATAGACTCTTACCTGACGTCAGGATCCATCTGCTTTGGGCCTCAGATGAAGGGCGGAAGAATAGTTGCTGTCCGAATAGACATTATAGCGAGGTCTAACATAGAACCAAAATCTTGTTTTGTTGTATTCAATTTGTCACTGGACAACCCATGAGCCTTGGCATGGACCGGATGGCCTGTCGTCGGAATGTGATGAAATACACTGTATTTGGGTGTTACTTCCCGAAATGATGGAGTCATAAGCTCAGGGAAGTCGTCCAAGAGCACCAGATATGAGCAGGGAGACGGGGATTGTGTCAATGCTTAGGCTAAAACATGACTCAGGTGGTCATTAACACAATTTGAAGAAACGGGATTGAACAAACCCTGTTTGGCTCAATCAATAATAATTTTTCTAGCGCAAAGAAAATCCGCTCCCGATATAGGTGGAGGCAAGTCAGACAGATAGAATTGGCCAAGATTTCCCAAGGCAAGGGAATTGGACGTACAACCAAAGGCGTGAATAGTGCACCCATTGGCACACTGGATATACAGGACGATGATCTGCATTGAATGAAGGAGCAGGGCTTTTCACAATTGTTGGCCTGGGGCCATTCCGTTGGTGGAAACGACACCAGGGGCTGATGTTATAAAACAATTTGTCCGACGTCCAGTACGTACTTCGAGTGAACCTTGCACAAAATGTGAAGGTCCGGTAAGATTGCGATGTAAAAAAAAAATTGGCAAGTGTCTGACTTGGCCATGTCTGGCACAAAACTTATGAGTCAAGTTGATACGTAAATTTAACGTCTATCTGACAAACAAGCAACCGGCAAGCTCAAACTGAGCTGGGGCTGATGTTATAAAACGATTTGTCCAAGGTCCAGTACGTACTTTGAGTGACCCTCGCACAACATGTGAAGGTCCGGTAAGATTGGGATGTTATAAAAAAAAATTGTCAAATGTCTGACTCGGCCAAGTCCGGCACAAAACTTATGAGTCAAGTTGATACGTAAATTTGACGTCTACCTGACATACAAGCAACCGGCAAGCTCAAACTGAGCCAAACCATGGAGTACGTCAGTAGTGGAGTGGATAGCTTGGTCGAAGATCGAACGTCTTCTAGCGAGGTTTTGTAGAGCTATGTGTTACCTCCTGATCAGATGCATTCCTGCTGAGAGAGTGCTACATGAATTCCATCTTCATGTTCAAGCACTTGATTAGGGGGTAACGCAAAACTGAAACGTCTTCTAGCGAGGTTTCGGAAAGCTTTCCACTCCACTACTGCCGTACTCCTTGGCCGAACTCGATGTGTTGATAGTACGTTCATTAAGTTGTGGCATGTTTTTATGTTCAATCAGAAGATGGCGGAACGCCAGGGCATCTGTTAAGTCACTGGGCTCGGCCATGGAGGGACAAGTCAGTATTTTTTGGTGAAGAAATCTCTTGAAACACGATATTGGTTCCTCAATTGGTAATTTTCGACAATAAATGTAGCCCAATGTGTTTGATGGATGTATCCTCTAAACCCATCAATTATTATTGCCTCTTGGAGCAAGTTCTCATGCTCGTTCAAAGCGCTGGGCTGGCCTGCAATTCTTGGCGCTGGCAGGAGATTCTCGTCGCATTTAGGGGAGCAACGAATTCGACAGGGGCGCCGGCCTCAAGCTTGGATTGAAGAGGAAGAATAGGAATAAAACAGGAAATAGCCTGTGTTTCACTGAGTGGGGGCCCTGCTCCAATCAGTTGGCTGGTCACTCATCAAAACTGCACTTAGTCACATTTGGCGATGTCTAGTTCAAGACCATACATGCAAAAATCTTTATAACATCCACTATCGCATGACCGTCGTCTAGCCAGACTGTCTTGTCGCACATAGGACGTTTTCTCGTGATGTTTTATAACATCAGCCCCAGGTTCTCTTACAATTGACAAAAGACACTGCTCCTTTAAATCCACCCAACACGGCAGGCACCATGGGATCTTGAACAGAGACCAAATTGTAAACCAGAAGTGCGAACTCTTGAGAATCAGTATTGTCCAACTCCGGGATCAAATGCGATTGGACCTCCTGGGGTAAGTGGCCCATGAACAAGGATCTAAACGGGAAACAAGGCTCGTGAAAGAGAGCTAACATTTTGCTGATTAGCTCTGATGGACGTTAATTGTCCAAGTGCGATATTTGGAGTAGATTCTGAGCCCATTGGCATGAAGAGAGCATGAGACCACCAACAAACGTTCCTTCAAAACCAGATACTTGGAGCCGTCCTTGGGTTGGGTAAGAAAAATGTTGGCCACATGCTTTGCTGTCGTTTGGTCCAATGCTGCCACCACATGGTGCTATTTTGTTTCGTCCACTGTGATGTTCCTCAAAGCGAACTGAGATTTGGCTTGCACAAACAATAAGGTTGGTTCCAATGACCAAAAGCATGGAAGGTTGGCGGACACTGCCTCAACGACGGGGGTAACTTCCAACATGTTTTCAAAATGGGTTGAAGGAAAGTGTTCAAATTTGGAATCACCAACAAAGCGTGTACCAATGAACAAACTCAAATGCTCAAGTTCTAGAAGTTGATCAAGCTTTATTTCCAAAACTGATAAATAACTTTACTTGAGGGAAAGAGAAAGCGAGAGCGAGAGGGATCAACACTCAGGAGCAGAAACCACTACACTCTAGTGTAAAACAGGCCAAAAGGTCTGCCTGGCTAGGTTCAATTCAGAAGACGAATGCTGGCACAAAATTGCAGAAAAGCAAGAAGAACTAGGCCTGATTTCAATTATGACAAAGGGTATGGAGCTTGAGTGAAGCCAGAGCCTTTATGGAATGTTGTATGCCTTGCTCCAGCTATTACCCAATGTCCTTAAGGTTCGACAAAAAGACTTCAGGTTTTCGTACATTGTGCTCTTCTTTATAGAATGCCATCAATCATTACCCATGGTGTTTGGACCAGGGTTGTAACATGTTCGATTGCCAATGAGAACTAACCGTTATTATTTTTCCCCTAGTTAATTCTGTAAAGAATTATTTGATTTAGCACCCTCTACCAAAAAAACGGATATTTTTTTTTCAGAGTCCATGATAACCAGAAGCTACTTCAAGTAAATTATGGTGAGTGTAGGAGGAAAAGGTTTGTTACGGTAATAGGAGACAGAAAAGTGGCATAGAACAAACCTCTTAACATAGCCATTTCCATGGCGATTCACTTGAACGGGTCAGAGCAGGAGCAACAGATCACGTGCCAGTGTCCCACACTAACATTTCAAAATAAAATTCTAGAATCAAAGACTTCGCCCCAACACAGTTATCCTACATAAAAACGTTAACTCACCATGATTGCAAGCACAATTGAAAACAAGAAGATCAAATTCCATAGATGTTGACCGGGCGTTTTATTTTTGAAATCACAGGCAAAAATGACTCTCCTTTCTGTCATTGCGCTGAAATAAGAAAAACAGTTTGCAAAAAAGCAGTTATGTCTCCAAAGGTTATTACTTTTTTGCTACATCTGTCTTCATACATTGTGACTGATGCTTCACGATTGCATGGCCTTGGCTATGTGCTCATGCAACGTGACGTTTGGGGGAGGCCAGGGCTAATTCAGTGCGGATCAAGATCTCTCTTAGCCCCTCAGAAGAATTATGGCACGATTGAGCTCAAAATGTTTTGTCTACCTACTCGGATTGTAACACTTCATTGTTGTTAGTGACCATAACCAACCGGGAGGAGTCTTCGCCAAATCAATATCCAATCAGGACAATCCACGTCTCCCTCGCTGTCGTGAAAAACCTTTCCAGTTACAATTTTACCGAAAAGTGGAATCCCAGCAAAGAACGTTGTATCGTGGATGAGCTCTCCAGATTTCCGGTTTTCCAGCCCGATTCCCAGGATCAAGACTAAGTTGATGTGGATGCTACTTTGGTCCAATTTGCCCGAGCATTTCATTCATACCCAGAACTTGATGCTATTTTTGATGCGGCAGAAGTGATACGGATTACCATGCAATTATTGCTGTGCTACGCTAGGGCTTGAAAACAATTTTGAAACCTCTTGATCATCCCGCTAACCTCTTCAAATCCTTTTTGTCCACTCTGTCGTTGCTCTCAGGTTCAGATCCATATCTGACAATCTACAATGGTTTTCGAATTGTCATACCTGAAACGGCTCGTCGGCATATTCTTTGAGTTATACATTCATCGTGCTCTCGCTAAGTCAAGACAAAGAAGTTAGCTCAGCAATTTAGTTATTGCCCGGAATAAATTCTAGTACCAAGCAACTCACAGAATCATATTCTGTATTTCAAGGACTTGTGCCATTGCAAACAAAAGAATCTCTCCAAGTCACGACTGCCTCTTCCCCAATAGAGCAAGTTGGGGTTGACCTTTTTGAAGTTGCGGGCCATACATGAACACTTAGGGTTGACAGATTTGGCGGGTTTATGTTTGACAAACGCTAGGCAAAAACCAATGCTGCCAAAGTTGTCCATCACGATTCTGGTGAAAATTTTCAAGTTGTATTGCTTGAATAGCGTAATGTGCCCCGAGGGGCTTACTGCTTAGCTCCTCTTGCGTCGTTGTCAATGAAACTGATTGCCAATCTTGGCCCTCGGCATTTTCAAAGATATTCAAAATGGCATTTGGAAACGCTTTTTAACAAATCAACGTCAAAATCCGATGGCGGCTACCCCGATAGCCAACTTTGTATTAGAATGCTTGTCCCCATGGTAGTCACACACCCTAACAAGCGCAAGAATTACTTAGCACCAGGGTCACAAGGCGACGAGGTAGAGTTCTTGGCCATCCTTGGCTACGTCTCTCTTTTCATGAAGTTCATTCAAATTAGGACTAAAAGAATTGATTAAGTGAATGCCTTAAGCTGGTCCGCCTTTTCATGCCCTCTGGTTTGAAAAGAAGCTCGGGAAAGCCCTCGATTTTCTTTTCAAAGTAAAGGTAATCTCGTCAAAGGCGCCTTGACAGTATCACATTTTCCAACTTCAAGCCTCTTTTGCATAAACTGCATGTAAATAGACCATGTGTCATTGAATGAATAGCGTTTGTTTCACATATACTTACGTTCTGATTTTCGTGACTTTTATAGCGTGGAGTCCTTGTAAAGTAAAGATTCACAAAAAAACAAAAAAAACAAAGCCAACTATGGGGATTGATGGATCTCAAATCACACTTGCATAGAGTATCAGTTGTTACAAAAATAATTGGAACACTAGTTACGGCGAGGAGAACGCGAGTTTCTCGGGTTGTTACATCATGAACACGTGTGTGACAATCGTCACTTTTATGAACTCAAAACCTTCCATAAATATCGCGTTGGAAGACTATTCATGCTTTGATGAAGTAGATTAGGGAAGTGAATATCATATTTTCGAGTGGCAGTATCAACAAACAATGTCTCTGCAAACGTTTTTGCGCTTGGAGACTCATATTGGATAGAGTTTGTCTTGTTTGTGAGAGAAAAATCTAAGATCAATCTTACCATCAAAATCAAAAAGTCTACTAATTGAGTCAAGGAAAATTCGTATAATGAATTTGGTAAAGGACTGTCGTTATTTGATTGTCAAGGCATCATTGTCCAGTCAATTTTGGGTTGAAATTTGATTGTTTTGCTCTCTCGTACACGGTGTTCAAAGAGCCCCATCAAGTTTTACAGAAAATTTCCTAAACAGATTTTGGCAGTTTTCTACCTCAGAAAAACAAAGGTAACAACTTTGGTTTTATTAGTTTATGGTACTCTTGCCCACAAAAACAACTTGCATGTCTTAAAACATTGTAAAGACAAAAAACTGCAAAAACCTATTCAATTAAAATTTGGAGCAAAATTTAGTTGGCACTTGATTATAAATTGTTATCCATCACATACTACTTAGTAATATGGGATTTAGTGATTCAAATGTCATCATTTTTCGCCCCAAAATGCCACGGTTGTATCTTAAATCAATTTCCCAAAGAATTGATACCGTTTTTTGATATTACAGAAAGGAAAGGTTATTTTTCGTTTCCTTCCACAATTTCAAATTTAGCCAAAATGTTATACAATCGTATGACTAAAACCCTAAAAGGCAGATTAAAAACAGATATATTAGAAGCATCCAAAGGAACCTTAGCTGCCCAGACACTGAAAATTTCACAAAAATCGATCAAGCCCCAAAGAAGATACTTTTCATCAATTTCAACAAAGTCTTCAAGAAACGACCTAATTTTTAACATTGTCTGTTGCGGCCGATTATTTTTATAAGTAGGTCACCCTTGAGAGTTCGACTTTATGATTGCCTGGATTTAGTGTATCCGAGGGTGAAATTGCGAACGTTTGGAAAGTAGCACGTGGTTACGTTTAGCCCCTGAGAGAATTGAAACCATGTAAAAGGAGGAATGTGCGTATCAGTCTGTGTTCGGAGGGATTCCATCCTGTGGTGATGATCTAGGTAATCCCAAGCGCGATCACATCGTTTTAATTCTCTCGATTGAGGCGCAAAGGACAAAAGGAAAATGAAAAAGTCCAGTGGAAAATAGGCCTCTCTCACGGCTTGTCAAAACCATTTAAGATCCCTGATCACCAACGATAGTGAGTTGGAAGTGATTCAACCGAAAACTAAAAGGTTCAAGGGATTACTGGATGAGTTAGAACAAGAGTGTAAAGCATTGGGTCCCTAAGCAGCCAAAGACAAGAATGTTTTAACTGAGTGGTGTCAAGAAAACATTGCTTTCTAATTTTTTCAAAAGTATCTTATATATGTATCATATATACTGTACGGTATATGTATCAAGGCAATCAGGGAATTCTCGCGTTTCAGCCATCTCTGCTCGAGTCCGAGCCCAAGTCAGAATGAAGGAACTTGAGGTTGAATTGGACTTCAAGAAACGGGCTAACGAACTTGAGAATGCCCTAGGCCTAGCTAAGGTAAAGGAGACAGCAAAAGCGCTAGAAGAAAGGAGACAGTACCTTCAAATGAAGTCCAACTCTCTTCTTTCTCGGGCTCCTTCATTGTTCAATTTGCTGCCCTCAAATATTCGTAGGGCTTATGTAGGGGTTGATCCAGTAGCAAGATTTAAGTCAGACTTGGACAAATTTTTGACTAAAATTCCGGATCAACCTTATATTCAAGGATTAGCCAGATCAGCCAACTCCAATTCGTTGGTCGATCAAATAATATATATAAATAAAAGTCAAGTATAATAAATAATCTTCTCGTCTTGAACTGCTGGGATTCCAATCCCGGTAGCGGTAAGGAAGTCCGCACCAAAAAAAAAATCGAGGAATAAATTGAGAGAGAAAAATGAAAGTAACAGGGTTTGGCGGATTGGAAAATGAATACCCCAATGGATCGGACGGGAGCGTGTCCGATGCCCAAGGTTGCAAAGATGGAGAAATTCAAATGTCCGCTTAAAATTTTTGGAACTTTCCAGACCGATCGTAAGGTGGACAAGAATCACCACGCCCGTGACATAACTGTGGTAGTGAGCAAGGATTTGGACGATTCATATTTGAGTCTCCAAGCCTGCAAAGCCCTTGGGATAGATAGACCTGACTTCCCTCGTCCCATGGTCTCTTCTGTCCAAAAGGATGTTGGTCCAGTGGTTGACCCGTCCTCGTTATCGCCCGTTTGGCCTTTGAACAAGAGAGAAGACTGGATTAAGACTTTGCCTGATGTTCCCTCCGGTATGGATTTTTCTACTGTTGAAGCTAAGCTCAAATCTATTTACAGAGAAGCTTTTGATGATTCATGCCTCAAGCCAATGCGTGGGCCTGTAGTCGGCAATCCTATGGTCATTACCTTGAAGGATGATGCAAGACCGTTCGCCATCAATACTGCCTATCAAATCCCGATCCCACAGCTTGAGCTAGTCAAGGCTAATCTCAAAGAAATGGTGACCATGAAGATCATTGAGGAAGTGGGTGATGTTCCGACCCCATGGTGTCATTCTCTGGTTGTAGTCCCCAAGTCGGATGGTGGAATCTGATTGTGTGTGGATTTGACCCGCCTGAATACTGAAGTGATCCGTTCCATCCATCCCACGAAAACCCCCGTCCAAGCCATTTCGGGTTTCCGACCATCTGATAAGTACTTCATGAAGTTGGATCTGGTAAAAGGATACTGGCAAATGCCCTTAGAAAAGAAATCTCAAGAGTTAACGACTTTCATTACGCCCTTTGGAAAATTTCGTTTGTTGCGCTCACCTATGGGATTTATTTCTACTGGTGACTCTTTTTCTTATTGAGGGGACGTTGCGATGTCTGGTCTTGATGTCCAAAAAGTCGTGGAAGACATGGCTGTTGGCCGCAAAGAGTACCGTGACCTAGTCCGTATAACTTGCGAGATCTTGGAACGATGTGTCCAATATCGGATGACAGTCAATGGAAAGAAGAGTACGATTGGTGGGGCTGAGACGATCCAATTTGCTGGCTATCGGATTTCGCCGAACAGTATCGAAGCTGATCCGGAAAAAGTCGCTGCTATTAGCCGTTTCCTTGTTCCAGAAGATCGCCGTGATTTGAGGTCCTTCTTAGGCCTCGTAAATCAATTTGGCCAATTCACCAACGCCATTTCCGAGACCACTGAACCCCTCCGAGGTTTGTTAAAAACATCAAGCGTTTTTAGATGGATTTCAGAGCACACCGTGGCTTTCGAGAAGGTCAAGGCCGCTCTCACGTCTCCCCCCGTTCTCGGCATGTTTATGCTTAACGCCGAAACAATCCTTCAGACCGACGCGTTGAAGTTGAAAGGTTTGGGTTTTGTTTTATTTCAACGTCATGATGGCGAGTGGCGCCTAATTCAGTGCGGCTCAAGGTTTCTGAAAGATGCAGAGACCAGATATGCTATAGTTGAGCTCGAGGCCTTGGCTATCTATTTGGCTATACACAAGTGTCGTATGTATTTGGCAGGACTGGAAAACTTCAAAGTCATCACCGATCATAAGCCGTTGGGGCCGATTTTCAATGATCATATGTTGAACACAATTGAAAATGCGAGGATTTTAAGTTATCGTTCTCGTCTTTCTTCATTTAAGTTCTCGGTGGATTGGAAGTGTGGGAAGTCTCACTTTATTCCCGATGCCCTGTCCCGAGCCCCAATCCCGAATACGGTTGAGGAAGATGACGATGTGGATGATGATTGATCCAACCTCCAGGTGTCCATGGTCTGCGCTGGGGAATGTGATTTGTCTTTTGACAACCTGTCGATCCACGCCCGCAATTCCCCCGATTATGGTCAACTTCTATCCTCGGTGAGGAAGAATATGGTTGCCCAGACTCGTGTGTCCTTGTTCAGGAAGGTGGCGGACGAACTCTCCATTGATGGTGATCTTGTCCTTCAAGGTTCAGGGATTGTTGTACCCCCACCTGCTACAAGAGAGATCCTGACTCTATTACATGCAAGTCACCAAGTGATAGAGCGAACCAGCGAAGGGCCGGCAAATCGTTTATTGGCCTGGCCTTAATTCAGACATCAAAAATAAAATCGAATCATGTCATGAATGTGCTTTCTACCGACCCTCCATGCTCTCAGAACCGAGGATTCAGGAGGATGTGTCAACCAGACCATTCTAAATTGTTACGGCCGATTTTTTCTCTTTTGGTGGCAAGGACTATCTGGTCTACACGGATCGTTTTTCAGGTTTCACCTTTATTTCTCACTTCAGTTCGGCCCACACTGGATCAACTTTGATTCACGAACTTCGTACTATTTTTTCACTGGTTGGGGTTCCAAATATTTTCCGATCCGACAATGGGCCGCAATTTTCCTTGTCCGTGACCAAGGAATTTTTCCGCCAATGGGGCTTCCGATGGCGACCATCTTCGCCGCACAATCCCTAATCCAACGGTCACGCGATGGCCAACGTCAAGAGCTTGAAGTATTTGATAGGCAAGTGCCAAGGGTGGTGGAAGTCTGACCAATTCATTTCAGGTTTATTGGAACTCCGTAATACGCCCAAATTGGATGGATTATCCCCAGCTCAGCGTTTGTTTGGTCGTCCATTACGAACCAAACTTCCTATTCATTGGAAAGCTTTTCTGCCCGAATTTCAGGTCAAATCCGAAATGGCCAATGGCAAGCGTCCCCTGGATGATCAAACCCGCCAAGCCTATTATGACTGCACGACGCGAGTCCGCCAGAAGGTGTTGTTGGGAGAGAGAGTTCTCGTCCAAGATCCGTTATCACGTCGATGGGACAAACACGCCATCATTGTGGACAACAAGTTGCCCCAACAATTTGTCCTTTGCTTCCCTTCCGGCCGGCTGATGGAGCGAAACCTTTGCTTTCTTCGACGAGCCCCACATGGCGATGATGGTTGTTGGGATAATTTGGAGGACGTAAAATAAGAGGTGACCAAAACTCCAAGAAGAAGCTCTCGCCAAAAACGCCAAATGGATCGAGGCTCATAATTATGATGAAAATTATTTGTTCTCTTTTTAATCTTAAAAGGGGAGTTGTAGAGATCTGTGCTTGGTGTACCATAGCGAGCACCCTGACTTCATTAATTGAGAATCAATGTACAGCAGTCTGTTCCCATTCTCCAGACAATAAAGACCTCCATCTCTACCCTTTAACCCGTCTCCCTTATCCATTCGCACGATCATGTTATATGTTGAGCACGGAATTTCATCCTGCGCCTTAACTTTCGACTGCACCCTGTTTAGCTCAACGGTTTCATTAAGACTTCAGTGAATCCCAAAGGCAAAATAAAAAATGCTAATACCACAAATGTCTTGCATGATTCCAAGGTGCCAGATAAACCAATTACCGAGCAGAAAGCTTTGAATGTGTAGAATTCGTATATGTTATATGTCTCTATATATGAAATTGATGCATGGTATTGCTCGGGCTTGGTAACCTCAGCTGAAGAGAATAGACACAAGGATTTTTGGTTTACGAAAGACTCGTCTATTCCACTATTTTCCGCTTAACCGCTCCTTCTGTATCTTTCAACCTCACATGGCGCAGACGGTGTTTCGAACCTAAGCTCCCAGGTTCTTGGTCGATTAGAATTGCTTCCGGATCTGATATTCGTCGCCATTCTTTCTCTGCCCGAGGTCGCCACTTGCTGTCACATCTGAAACGTTGAGACCAATCACCATCGCTCCTCCCTCTGCAGCAACCATACGGAAGAAGATCGCCGTGTTACGGAAATCCATCAAGTGGACAACGGAATCTGTCTTAGACGCTGTGACTCTTCCGGAACTTGACGATGACGTCTTCAAGGAGATGGTCGGGGAGGTCATTGTCAAAGTGTCAGAAGTACTTGAGCTGCACGAGTATCTCATCAAGTCCGAACCAGGTGTAGACATTTCGGGCGAGATCCGGACCATCGAGTCTGAAGTAGCAACGGCAGAGCGCTCGGTTAGAAAGGCTGCCCTCACAAGGACGCCAACTCCAGCTGCCCCGACCACCGTGGCTTTGTCGCGCGCGGTCACCTTTCGGGAGCAGGTGGGGTTGAGACCTGTTGACCTTTCTTCGACGTTCAACCCACCAGAATTCAAGAGTTGGCTGAAGAAATTCAAGTCTTACCATTCATCTTCACACATGGAGACTTTGTCCCTCACTGAGCAGCACTTGTACCTCACAGTCGAGCAGTCCCAAGCAATGGGCAGGGACACGCTCGGGGAGGGCGTGGACGCCACATCCGTGGGCGAGGCCATGGCTATGGAACCGGTGCAAATGCGGCCCACATCAATGCGGTGGCTTTGTCCATTAGGGGGCACATAGTACAGGACCAAGATGTCAAGGATAACACATTACACGTCAAGGACAGGACACACGTCTGCATCATCAACATCATGCCCGTCAGAACTCCGAAAGTGACTGTTGTTTGTCATTTTCTACAGGCTGGAAACCGCCCTATCTGTGTTATTCCCGACTCTGGTGCTGTTGTTTCCGTTTTTCCACTTTCTTCATTGCCTCCGTCAGTTCGCCAGAGTCTGCAAGAAAACAAAATAGGCCTTGTTACGGCAAATGGTTCAAGATTAACCACTGATGGAGTTCTCACTTTCCGCATCCGTGTGCACGAACCAAATGGATTGGTTGGGCCACTCGCCCAGATCATGGCCATCTTCTCTCGTGATCTTTCGGAACCACCATTGATTGGTTGGAGTGATTGCGTTGCGCTGGGCATATTGCCCAAGGACTTCCCACGCATCAATCCGGGTTTGCTCTCCTTGCCGGACACCGCCGAGCCGCCGGCGTCAATTACCCATGTCCAGGGAGCTGCTGCCGACTCTTCTACCAATGGACGGACTAACCGGAGTGATCTCAACCACTGCATTGAAAAAAATGTTGGTGCCTCGCGGATTGCTCATAATGTCATGGGTGGATTGGCTGATCTCGACGACAATGTTCATCTGTTGTCCGCGATTTGGAAGATTGCAACGTCTCGTGATTTTGATGACAGTGGCGGGACCTTTACGCGTCAACCAGAGGAATCCGATGCGGCCTTTGTGGACAGGCTCCTCTCGGAAGCGAAGGTCGAGTTCCA
>NC_081451.1:646225-651809 GCF_007210705.1 Tigriopus californicus
TTATATGTCTCTATATATGAAATTGATGCACGGTATTGCTCGGGCTTGGTAACCTCAGCTGAAGAGAATAGACACAAGGATTTTTGGTTCACGAAAGACTTGTCTATTCCACTATTTTCCGCTTAACCGCTCCTTCTGTATCTTTCAACCTCACAGAATGCAAGCACAAAGACTGCAACAAACCCCAAACGTGCTCGGGAAATTCTGTCCATCGTCGTTGAAGACAATAAAGCGAAAAAGCCGAGATTTTGAACATAATCTTTGAAGTGCTGTGCTGCCAATGTGTTGGCTGTGGTTGTTACCATTCATCTTCACGCGGTCTTTCCGTTGCTTTTTGGTATTTGAATGGTTTATTGATTTCATAAGTTTATGCTATGACATTCTATTTATAACAATGAGCTTCAATTGAGGAATGTACTGATGTCAATGAAAGATTTTCGCGTCAAGCTGTGCTAATCAAAGTAAGATTCCAAATCACTTCCAAAAGATCAATTTGGTCCGCAATGTGTTCACCACGTCCAGGTTAGAGGGCCTGTTGATTACGTTTGGAATGTATAATTGAAGTTCGGCCATGATTTGGTCGACAATGGTTGGTGGGATCAAAGGGAACGAATGTTTTAAGTCAAACAGGAAAACATTAGGATTACGGGTGTGCTTTTTTCGGTACAACACAATGACAGCATTAAAGATCATATCTTCCATTTACGACATTGGTAGACATGCCAGTATGGAAGCAGATAGAGAGCGGCACAATGCTTGGACATCCCCAATTGATTCCAATTGCAATATTGGCCCAGTATCATTAAACATCAAAGGATACTCTTCCTTAGATTTCTTAACTAGGCTGGATTGTCGTGTTCCACACTAGTGACAGAGAATCGCAGTCACAATGAAATGATGTTAGTTCGAGTGACATGATTGCAGCTTCGATTTCTTTCCTTGGGGCTTTAACATTGAGAATTCTTGAAAAAAATCAAGAAAGTACGAGTAGCCCTCCCCTCACATTCCTTTTGAAACTGCAGAAACATCATTTCATTGCTATCACTCTCCTCCAATTTTACAACTGCACGGGACCCATTCACTTGGTTTGGGAAATAGCTCACACATTCCACGAGAAACTCCACCACTTGTGAGAAATAGGCTCGTTTGATTGTGATGGAGTTGGCGGATTTTATATTTTCCATGCATATTCCACCTCAAAAGGTTTTGATGATCACTTGTGGTTTGACACTGTCGTAAATTCCCTTTAAAATTGCATTGTAAGCCGCTCGGTATCGCTGTTAATGGTTGGAAAAATCCTGGGCTGATACATTTATATGGCTTTGAGCTAACTTCCGATCCCAAAAGGAAAAGAAGAAAGCTCGATGGGCAGGCGGCGCTTCAGTTCAAGTTAGAAACTAGAAAGCCGCTCCAGTGTGACTCAATCTAATCTACTGCATTAGGGTAAGCCAAGGTGACCAATGACATTGTCAGCCATTCGGGAGGTCAAAACATTAGCGGCTGCTGGAGCCAAAAAGGACTTGATGGCTGATCAAAAAGCGGGCAGGAATCATCTGGACACGACCAAGGCTATAGGTTTAAGCAAAATAAGAAACAAAAAATGCCCAAACAACTTCAGCCAGTTGCGCCAATGATCACAAGACATGGGTTTTGTTCCATATTCACCGTCAAAACCTTGAGATTTGGTCCATTTTTTGAAAATTAAACTATATAAAAATTAATTGTCTTTTTGGCTGAAAGTTTGCCTAACAATCTCGGAAATATTTGGTATTAGACAAAGAGTTCTTCTCTGACCTGTCTACACGTGAAACCTCGTATCCAATATAGTTTGCCCAACAGTTCTTCAGAAGTCACTTCAAAACGGCTTCAAAGAAGAAGCTAGCAAAGGCTGCTTACATTCCTGATTTATTTAAATGACAAGAGGAGCTGAAGCACATTGATGTGGAGGAGCCAATATCACACAGGGCATTATGGACGAGTCCATGGCTATATAAATAGTAGGTAGAGATAAATACTGAAAATCTTGGTTGTTGCAGTCGGTAGAGTAGGTGGGTCAACCAGGTCCTTTATTTTGCTTTTTCCTTCTGTGCGTTCATATGTTGGCAAAAATGGTGGCTACTTCACCTCTTTCTATAATGACCATAACCAACATGATGTTCACTCTTGACAATTTTGTGGAAGTTGTTATAACGGCATTCACTTGAAGGCCGTTCTTGAAGCCCATCAAGATCTGGCTTTTATGGTTGAAATTGATGGGCGGAAATAGGGGGAAAACCTGCCCAAAGTGTTCGACTGGTCTTGATACTTAGGCCCCAATTCTCAAAGGTGCAGAGGATCGATCGATCATGGCCGTGTGTGCTAGCCAAGGGCTGAATGGCCGCAACTAATAACCGGCAAAGAATGTGTATAGGTCAATGAATCCGTGGTCTGATCCAGCTCCGCTCAAAAATTTTGGGATGAGCTCAATCAATCCATCGATCCCTCTGTTCGATGCAGCGCGGGTGCGCATGTATGAATCTCTCCGCACTTCAAATCAGCCGTGCTCTGTTACTCGAGGGGTGCAGAGATCCTACCTATCATTTCATGTTGTGAAAACTGAACCACACGATTGTGAAAATAAACTACTTTTAAGGCTTAAAACAGCGACTCTTTTATAGTCTTATTAAATGGTGCATCGTCAACATAGAACCCAGTTCTACCAACCAGTGACCAGTGCTTTTGTGGAAAAGTGCGATCACACATTCTAGAAAGTGTTGCAAAGTGCTTCAAAAAAGTGCTACTTTCTAATTCAAGGCTTAAGATTTAAATCTAGAGTCAACCCGTGATTCCAGGAGAAGAACCATCCGCACCATCGTGCCACTCGGCGAATCCAGAAGATCGAGCGTTACTACAGGAAAACCCGTAACTGCGGAGAATCCAGATAAGACCGTCTAAATTTTGTACCAATTGGGGTCTTCAAATTCAACTTGGATTGGCAGAAGCTGAATACTTTCTATCAATACCATGATTACCTATGCAACAATATTCAAGCCACAATGACTCATCTTCAAGATCGTTAACATACGATATCTTTCTTCCCCCTATTTTCACGAATTTGCTGACAGTCATAACAACTGCAGCGATTAGCGTGGAAATTCGAGAATAGGGTCCGAGGGGAGTTATCAATCTGCTGGCGATAAAGGGGGGAGTATTCTTTGTTCGATATCGAGAGAAAGAAATAAGAGCTATGGATTTGTTGATTTGAAATCCCAAAAATTAGTCAGCAATTTTTGGACATCAGAGTGCTTCCAAGGAAAGCATAGATTCGGTGAGGAACTAGAAGAGTTTCCAGTATTCACAGAATTCAACGAAGGTGTAAAATTTTATGCTTCCCATTCTAAAAAGTGCAGTGAGTCATATTATGAGTGATGAACAACACTGAAAGAAAGAGATTGTTGGAAAAAACAGCAAGAACTATTCGTAGAGTGGAAAAACGATTACATAAAAGGAAATTTTGTCAGGTTTGTCAAACGACAAAAATTTCAATCGTCACCTGGGTTAAGTCTTCAAACAATTCAGTGCAGGACAAGTGGCACCCTGTAAGGAAGGAGAGACTTTGCATTAAGTGTTTGTCCCCTGATCACGCATCAGTACAGTGCGAAAAAAGCGACGGCTGCGGCCTCTGCGATAAAGAGCGCAAACGCAACACCACGACTGGGACATCGTGGAACAAATAGACTTCTTCCTCGGTAGGGCAAGGCCAGCATCAGGTAGGATGACAACCCCTAACCCACAAAAGGAAGAGTCCCTCTCTGCATTCGTGAGGCGGATGGTTTGGCTGAGGCCAAGAAAGAGAGAACAAATCAAAAAAGGGCGTTCACGAGGAGACTAAAGAAACTCCAAAACTCCCTGGGTGGCGACTTAGTTGAAGTCGTCACACACAACCTTGACGCGCTTGAGAAGGCCTTTGGGAACCTGTGCTTGGCAGAAAACCAAGTTAAAACCCTCGCCCATGGGGATGATTATGGCGAGGATGATCTTGCTTCCTATGAAGAAGAAGGAAGATCAATATGATGAAGCGGTTAAGCAAGTAGCCGCATTCATTAAGGGTAGCAAATCATTGGCAGCCCCAGGGGCCCAACTCACAACCACATCTATGGCGGGAGGCAAATTACCCAGTCTCGACCTTCCACGGCTGACAGGCAGCTTAATGGAATACAGGGTGTGGAAAGCCAAGTTTCTAAATTTGGTGGACAAAAGGACGGACTTGACAGACGAATCAAAAATGGCATACCTCTTCCAATGTGTGGAGGAAAGAAGTGCTGCGTCCATTACGCTCCAGAGTGTACCCGAGATCGGGGACAACTATAAGATGGCGTTGACCATCCTGGAGGATGAGTTTGGAGATCCACAGCTCCAAACCAATGAAATAATGTATTCTCTTCTTATCAGAGAGAGAATCCTAAAGGAAGATAGGGTGGAAGAACTCCAAGGCCTATATCACTTCTTAAAAAATTCAATTGCCGATCTTGAAAGCCTGAAGGTCGACAATACAAACCACACCTAACCTTTTATTACCCATTCTGGAGACCAAAATTCCGAGAGACATGGCCAAAGAGTGGGCAAAGGAAAAGGGGAAAGCCCCGCTGATAGAAAATTTCTTCGACTTCTTCATCACCTCAATCAAGGCTACGGCAAATGCCCAACGGTCGACCTATGGAATGACCAACCACCAGCTCCAACAGAAAAAAGAGAATAAGGCCACGGGTGCAACGTTAGCCACAATTCCCAGAAAGGAAACAGGGATAAGCCAATGAAAAAGAAATGCTTGTTCTGTCACCAACCAACCTTGAAACTTTAAGTGTGGAACCTTCAAAAACAAGACCCTGCAAGAGCGGCAGGAAATTGTGAGGAAGGAAAACCTTTGTCAATTGTGCCTAAATAAGGGTCACTTGAAGATAGAGTGTTTTTTAAAAAGTATTTGTAAATGTGGGGAAAAGCATTCACCCTTGTGTGGTGGCAAGGAATGACTAGTCCGCACAATCACTACAACAACCACCACAAATTCTACAACCAGTCTGTTACAGTATGTTTTGGTATTGCCGTGGGCAAAAAACGGAACTGGACTAAGGGTTAGTGTGTTATTAAGACACAGCCGCTACCAATTCCTATATATTTAATAACATCAGGAAATTATTTACAACTTCCTTCCTTGGGAAGGACGACAATGATACAACAAGTCCTCAATGGACAACGAACTGTGACCTACGACAAGGTCGAAGTTATACTTCAGAGTCCCATTTCAAACTTTGAAGCAACGTGTAAGGTCATGGTGACAAAGGACATTGTTACGGTCCCCCCCATGAGCCTTCCAATTACCTGGCAGCAAAAAGATCTTGCACTAGATTATCCAACGGAAAACATACCTATTGATATCCTGTTGGGAGCAGATTCAGGATCATATGTCATGACAGGCATTCAACAAAAGCTGCAGGACAACATTACCATGTTTCACACACACTTTGGCAACGTGTTGTGGGGAAGCAGTGGAACTACCGAGGTGAGCTCCATTCTTGCAACAATGAGTGAGCCTCAACCCAAAACA
>NC_081451.1:651860-699749 GCF_007210705.1 Tigriopus californicus
TAAGGACAGGAAACCTAGGGGCCTTTTTGAGGGAATCACATCAGTCTTATCACTAGGACTGGGTGTGTACAATACCATCAAACTGTATGAGAACCGACAAGAGATCAGCAATAACCATCTCCAGATCACAGATAATCTTAGAGCAATTGAAAAACTCAATTCAACAATAACCTTCCTGGGACTACATTTGACTAATCAGGAAGGTTGGCAACATCGGGAGTCAAGCGACCAAAAGAAAATGGGCCGTAAGGCGACCAAAAGTGATAGACTCCCTCATTCACATGAGAATCCATGGTTTTCGACAAGAACTGGATCGTCCTTTGCTCGAACCTTGCCTCCCACGCCGTTTCTTGAGATGGGATAGATTTTGGACGAGGATGCTCGTGGATTTAGTGAATGGAACAACTTGTAGAGCCGATGATTGTAACCTAACTGAATGTTGAAAATTTTGAATGTCTTTCAATTTGCCAACCATCCAGCTCAAACACAATACCTGCTCGAGTTATGTTGGGCGTAGAAAACGGATGAAAAAAGCACTTTATAGGAGGAGTTTGGTACACTTGGCACAATTCTTTTTGAAGTCTGGCTTGATCCCTTAATAGGTCAAAAGCCAGACGAATTATCCCTCGCAAGCCAGTGTCCAAGAATATTTCCAGTTGCTCTCGACAACGCCAAACATGTGCTGGAATTTGCCATGAAACCCAAGATGGCCATTTTCTCTTCAATGGGGGTTTGGTTCCTCGACAAAATTCTCAATCTTGAGAATGGCCCCTTCATAATCGAGAAAGTGCCTCTCCAACAATCTGGTTGGGAAAAAGTGGCAATATTCATTTGCTTCCAAGTTTTAGAAGTCGGCAAAGAAAAATAGTTCATAAAATTGACTATTTTGACATTTGGGCTCTCAAAAAAATGGCATAGAGACAGGACCCATTTTTAACCGCTTTGGTGAGGATCGAACTTGAAGTGAACAGCTTTAAGGCATTTTCCTAAGAACGGTCGTCATTGCAGAGCCAAGTGGTATTAGGTTGTGCCGTTAAAACCTTGCACAGCCGTGATTCAAATTTTGCTCCAACAAAATCGGGAGTCTCGGCCACAGCAACATGGCCAAATTTCTTCCGTTTGACATAAAGTGAAGAATTTTCCACCTCCAGGTAATGATCTTCTACAATGGTGTCTTCCTCTTTAGTGTGCACCCAGTAGCGATCCATTTTCTCCAATTATGGTATGTTTGTTGAAACAATAGCTGGAATTTGATTGATGGTATGCTATGGACAAGGCGGGTTCCCCAGAGTTCAAAACGCCAACGGTAAAGAATCCAAGCTTTTCGTGGCTCCTCTGGACTGATGTCTCTCTTCACGCCAATGGTCTTCTTTGTTCCCCCTTTGAACAATTTCTCGACATCGCCAGAATTTCTTAGAGCAATTATGAATGGCTCGCAATTCAACTGGGGACTTCCCTCGAACCCGCAACTGACGATTGCAACAAGGGAAGTACACAGTATGCCGGCAAGATTTCGTGTGCACTTCCAAACAGTTTCTCGACTAAAAAAGGCTCGCAATTAATAATTGTCAAACATGACCAGTAGGCACCTGATGTCTTACCTGAAATTCTTGACCACGGTGATGACATTTTAGCTCCCAATTGGGTTCCGTCAAAGTAGAGGAACAATAAGTATTTTTCATACTTGGCCCGTTGAAGTAGTCCCCGAGCAAAGTCGGTCTCTTGCACTTCAGACCAGGCTTGCTTTTCTCACAAGAGTGAGTACTTCGATTGTGACACATACTTGAGGAGAGAAAGATATTTGACCACAACTGCTTGCAGTCGAGATATTCACATGTATTTCTTACCTTTTCAAACAATGACATGTATTTGATTACCGATATGTGAGCAATACAGTCCACACCATCTGGCCTCAAGAACAAGTTCAAGATAGGTCGTTGAGGAGCATAGGTCGGGGGAAACATATATAATATTCCATGCGATCCATGGACAACAATGTTCATCTCCAACACTGCGGCAATATCACCGAACACTTCAACTTTTTGAGGCCCTCCGAATGATGTGTTCAACCTGATGGAAAGTCGCATTAACAGAAAATTTCACTTTAATTTCCTACGCATAACAGGTAGAAGTATTACTTACCGATTTGAAATTTCTATTGATTTCTCACTCAGAAGGATTTGAGCACGCTGCCTTCGTTTTAAGGTCAGAGAATGTAAAAACCGGATTGTGCCCCAAGTTTTCACATCTGCTTTGTTCAAAAATTGTTCCAGGAAAAAAGATGCCGTCACTGAGGAAACAAGGCAATTGTCCTTGAAACGCAAATCATTGAAGTCAAACTGAACATTGAATTCCCGTGGAAACATTTGAAAATCTCTAGCCCCTGCTTCTCGATTGATTGGAACCTGAGGTACAAAACCTTGTGTTGCCACTTTATGGTCCACATGCTCAAGGGACAAGATCTTGACCCTAAGCTCCACTCCCTGGTTCAACTCTAACGCCTGATTAGATTGAAATTAATTGGACATTATTTCCATCATAATATCTAATATGACTCGGGCGTCAGTGTGCATGCTGAAGTTTCCCCTATAAAGGCAAGGAGAATATGTGCCATTACATATTTTGGGTAGACAAGATGTGCCCGTTAACGGGTCCTTGCGTGTTTAATCCGTGATTTATTCCTTCGGCGCTGAAAGTCTGAAATCCATAGGAGCACATCAAGTCATGGTCTGGCTTAAACTTTAATTCACGTTAGATCTTACCATGAATATTTGGCGATTTTATTCCTCTGAAAAAGCTTGTTGGAGTTTTTTCAAAACATACTTTATGACTTCCTTAAACATGAATGTTAAACTTACCACCAAAAGTGGTACGTTTTGCTTGGGAGCGAACCAAATCCGATAGAAAATGTCATTTATACCGTGTTTAGTATAGCGATGACTCCTCTTCTTTTGGCAAAAAGCCTTCAATCTATCATCCTCGAATACTTTGGTCGCTGAGGTTGAAGGAAAGTCATTTCGATTTGTATCCAACAAATTGCTTGAACTCAAGGTGGTCGTTGATCTGCTGCTTGGGTCATTGGATTTTTTTTTTTTTGGTTTGGTTTTTCAGGGGCTTTTCTAACCGCTACAGGGAATGCAATCCCCAGTACTATTAAAATGAAAGATTATAATTCGTCTATTTATTACCTTTCAATTTTTATATGATATTTGGTCTACCAACGAATTTGAGTTGGCAGACCGAGCTAATCCTTGAATGTAGGGTTGATCTGGAATGCTATCTAAAAATTTGTCCAAGTCTGACTTGAAAGATGCTACCGGATCAACAAGGCCTACGTATTCCCTACGAATATCAGAGGGAAGCAAATTAAACAATGAAGGAGCCCGAGAAAGAAGAGATGTGGACTTCATTGTTCGAACTAGCCTGGATTCTCGAAGACTTGAAGGTGCTCTCAAAACGCACATTAAGCCTCTACGGTCACTAGAATTGACCCTAAACCCTGGGTTGGGACAAAGCTCATGGATACTTTTGAAAACGTACAATATCAGATACCTTTCGTACCTTCTCTGAGTACTGTACAATCCCAACCGTTCTAACCTTTCCCAATACGAGAGCTCTCTCATTCCTGTGATGTTCCTAGTGAAACATCTTTGGACTTGCTCGACCTTTTGCAAACCTGCTGAACTCATTGGAGCCCAAATGGGTGAGGCGTATTCAAGATGTGGCTGGACAATCGACTTGTACAGAGTTAGCATCGTGATGCTATCTCTGGACTTAAACGTGCGATATATCCAACCACACATTTGAAAAGCCTTACCCACCTTCAGCTGGATATGCTCATCGAACTTTCCATTATTTTGGAGGACTACACCTAGATCTTTCATAGATGAGACCTGCTCAATATCTTTACCTCCATTATCTACGAGTGGAGTATTTAAAGGAGTTGACCCAAATGTCATTGAGCGGAATTTCATTCCGTTCAGGGCCATATTACTCTCAGTTACCCAAGAGTAGATTCGATTTAAGTCCTTTGCAAGGCTACTGGAATCTTGGCCATTCCTACCAGAAACTAACTTTGTATCGTCAGCATAAGAAGAGAGACTGGCAGTAATTCTAAGCTTTTGAAGCGGGGCAACGAATATAATAAACAAGAGGCGCTTAACCCTTTGTTGAATGTTGTCGGTGCTTGTCCCAGGTGTTGGGTCCACATCCTGTTCTTCTTGATCTGATTCACTTGAGTCCCTTGTGCCGTCAACGGTCTTGGATCGTTTTCGATTGGTGGCTGGTTGTTGTGGGTTGGTGCTTGGCCCTGGTGCAGGACCCGCATCCCCTGTTTCTTGCTCTGAATCAATTCTTCCAAATCGTCTTGCCTCTGCATCACGTTGCAGTTGCCTTGACATTTCCGCGGTCCTCTTTACACGAGCAATTCTATCTTGATCCATCTTTGTAGAGGAACCAACACTGTCGAAAGGTTGCCGAGTATAAACGCAAGAATTTGCTTGACGGGATCTTATTTATAAACACGTTCTGAGCTTTGTGTACGCCGAACAAACGCTCTGATATTCACTGTTTTCGGAATCTCGCTCTACTAAACCGTCGCATTTATCACTGTTATGCTTTGTAATACCTATCTAAGAGTCTCCTTTTCAAACACATAGTAGCGCAGCATCAACTCTGCTTTTGTCCCACCAATCTTTGAATACGAAACTTCTCTTTTGCATGCAGTTTTATGTGATGATTGATCGCTCTACAATTATTTCGAGGGCAGCTGCAAAAGCGCGGTTAACCAATTCAAACATTGCACCTCCTTATCCTCTCCTCAATTAACGATCTTTCGATCAATACCCAGTCCATTTTGTATCAAAGACTTTTATGGTGAGATTGGGCAACTTTCTGGTTACCGACGAACGTTGAGGAAAACATTCCACAAGCCACTGAAATGCTTTGATTTCTTACATCTTTTAAGATAAAAGCAAACATTTTCATGAGGCGGCAAGAATATTTTCTCAATGCTTCTCTTTTGCTCAACAACTTTTACCTTATAAATAGGAAAAATTTGACACAATTATCCGTCAGTTCCTCTTTTTTTGCCAAGCAACTTTTACTACATAGACGTTAAGGTTCAGCCAATTCGACAAAATTTCTCGTCAGTTCCTCTCTTTTGCCGAGCAACTTTTACTACATAGACGTTAAGGTTCAGCCAGTTCGACAAGATTTCTCGTCAATTCCTCTCTTTTGGAGAGCAACTTTTACTACATAGACGTTAAGGTTCAGCCAGTTTGACAAGATTTTTCGTCAATTTACTACATAGAGGATCCAACAACCTTCAGACCTCCCTCGGACCCCATCTTCTCTTGGCCAGATGGAACAGAGACTTCTCTTAATAAGGGTGACGCTCGAGAAGGAGGTGTTCTGTTGCCGCATTTCCTCTTCTTCAACTTAGAGCATATCCTTGACACCCTGGGTAATGGGCCTTTACTTGGCAAGGCCCTTTCCATACTTTGTGGCTTTACAGGAGCAGTGCACGGGTCGAGTCAAGTCCTTTCCTTTTAAAATGCCGGGCTGTTTGGCCGTTTTGGCTGGGTGAAGACTCAGAATGTTGTGTTTGCCTTGGCCTTGGTTTCGATTGACTGGCAGCATAGCTCAAAGAACTGAAGAAGATAAAAGAATTAAGCGAATGCTTAAAGCCAACCGCCAATTCATGACAAATTTACTGACCTCCTCAAAGAACACGTCGAGTTCCTTCAACTCCGTACTAAGATCAGCCAGTGGCGAGCAAATCAATTTGATCCTGGATGTGCTTCATTTAGTGGCTGTCGGGGAAAATACCAGTGAAAAAAAACACTTCGAATTGTTTGTAAAATCCAACAAAGCCCATGAACGTTTGAATAATCCATCAAGCCTAAACGGTATACATACTCATCGTATTTTCCGTACTGATTCATCTTGAATTAATATTTGATTTCATTTTCAGCACTGAAAGACGCCTCCTTTTTGGATAAAATTCAATTTTTAAGGGCATTGAGAGTATATTTGACCAAATTACTACATCGGGTTTTCTTTCGGGCATAATGGAAGCCAAAATGCTGATTTCTTGTGCCGAATACTTTCACTTGAAGAAGGTCGAGGAGGCTCATCAGAAGTGTCAAAGGAAGATTGAAGATAAAAAAACAGTAACCAAGATATTTCTTGGGCTAAAGAAAGCGTGGAGAAGGAGCCGTTAGTTGAAGAATCTTCTCAAACAGAGGATCCAATTATCCCACCCAGGCAACAAGGCAGTAGTCTTTTTCAAATCGAGCTTAGTGCTTCAACACTGAATCATCAGAACGCCGATAGAGACATTGACACTTCTGATGATGATAACTAATTTTGTTTTGAAAAAAGAAAAAAGACATAAGAATTTAGTGAGATCGAATACATCTTGCAACATTTATTAAATATCATCTTTTTCCAATGGGAGTCCTACTTGTCAGTTGGTGAAGAATAATGGTTGACCGTCAGATTCAAATTAATTCCGGAAGTGCCCCCCAGCAAATTAGCGTTAGTCCTAATTTCGGGAAAATCAACCTGCCAGCCAGAATATACATAAGTTAGAGCATCTAAATAATGTTGGTAAAGAAAAAGATATCCATCCGCTTGATGCTCAAACTCTTTTTTAGCGGACCGTCAATGAGTAGAAAGATAGCAAAAATCGATAAAAGGATGAAAATTGTATTAATTGATGCGACGCTATTCCCTTTCCTCTTAGAGCAAACTTGCGTTGGATATGCTTCAGCATCGCGATGAAGTATTTCGAGGTTCTTTTTCTCGAGCTATTTATTGTGGCCCATCTGCTCACGACTTCGAATTTACATTGCTTTTGGTTCAAGCCTTCCCTTCCATTGAACGTCATGATGTAAAAAGATTACTCTTGCGACATATCGTTATTTTGGGCGCAATACCAGTTGGTGCGATTCATTTCAGCGGGTTGTGAGGCCAGAAGATTTGGACCTATGCGCAGAAAAATCCAGTCAAAAGCTTTTGATCTTAGACGATTTTTGAAATGATGCCATGGAAAGAAAAGGTCCAAACTTGAAAACTAATTTAGCACGAAGATAAAAATGTATTGTACTTTGATTAGAATTCAAGGCATTATTCGAAATGGGATCACACCATTACAACATATCAGTCATTTATGAACACCCTTAGTGAGATTCGACCACTTTTTTTTTGTTCCCGTCATAAAACGCGCCACTGTATTAACCACATTCACCAATTTTAGTTCACATACTTGCTGACGCGGTAATCTTACAATCCCCGATAAGCATTAGGTACTTCATTAATACAACATAGTGACTGGTGACTAGTTGGTTATTTAGTCTGTGTTTATTTCAGGTACTCGTCTGCTGTATAACCAAACAATTCAAAATCGATGCTGTAAAATCGTAACATTATTACGATTTGTTTCTTTTCAAGCTGCTTGAAATACTCTAGCGATTTTTCTTGACGAGTTTGTGTTATGGCAAGGGGCGGGGCTGCGTTGGAATGGAGCTTTAAATCGAACACCTCAGGGAGTTGAAGCCGTTGGCTGATATAAAAAACATCACTTTGAAACCCGTCCAAGGTTCCTATCACATCGTAGTTCATATCACAAAAAGCACATCGTTCGTGGAAAGGTCGCCAATGAACGTTGACCGGGCAAGATGTTTTGGAACATGACTTGGTCAAACCATTCAAGACGTATTTGATGAAAGATGCAGAACTAAGGTCGCCAAATGTCTTTCCAATGCTATTCCTCATCCCTAAGAATGTTTTTATATTCAATTCTTTCTAATGAAGTGGAGTAGGATTTGAACAGAGTAATCAGAAATAATCAAATCACCGCGTTGTACTCTTTGGAGGTCCGAAAATCTTAAAACCGTTAGAAAGGCTGTAAGCTCAAACCAAACCCCTCTAAGATCGGCTATTGGTATAATTTTGGTGGAAACACGTCGGAGTTTGGTTAAAGTAGGTTGTACGATCGCCCTCAGGACTTTTTTTGTCATTGGATGTGCCTGGCGAGCCACGGAACCAAGGGATCGGGTGATGCCTTTCAAAGTGAGACAGATAGAGGGATCACTTGTCTGAGATGCCATGCCAAAACGTTCATGAAAGGAGTTTATCGCCGCCAATGCCATACTTGCGGATGCTGGGCCTTTACCTTCAGACAGCAATTGAGCTAAATATCTGTCAACCGAAATTGCGGGTGCAGGCAGCCATGGTTGATCGTGTTTAAGACAGAATCGACAAAATTGATCCCAAGCCAATTTGTACTGGTGCCAGGTTCCCTTTGGCTTCGAGTTCAGCTTTAGAGAGTCACGCACTGAGTCTAGGCGTGAAACGTGTGGCTCTGAAAGATAAAGGCCTCGGTATGTATTCGGAACTTTGTGGAGCATATATTTGCTAGACAAAGGAAGAGAATCGCGTTTAACAGAGAGATGAAACATGTCACTTTGGACTTCTTGTCCCTTGAGACATACAGGTCGAAAACGCATGAATTTGTGTATCATGGCACAAAAATGAATTCCGTCTGGCAATAAAAGGAGCCAAAAATGTGACGCTTGCCATAAGGGTACTATCAACACGCCGGAACATTTTTGAGCAGCGACCTGTTTAATCACTGGAACGATCAATCGGGGGGGTGGGCAGGCGTAGAAGAATCCTAATTTGTTCCAATCTAAACTAAAGGCGTTGACTCCCACGGCTGAATACATTTCGGCTCTAAACTTCGAAGCAAATTTTAGGCACTTTCTGTTCTCCAAGGTGGCGAACTAGTCTATGTCGAATGGCTTGGAAGAAAACTGCTCAATGAGGAGAAACCCGTCATAGTCAGGACCCCAGTCTTCGGTGTCGAAATGGCGGGATCTAGCGTCTGCGGCCTGCAATCTGGGATCCTCTCTGGGTCGCCAATGAACTCGTAGCCGAATCTGGTTGACTCGACATACATGATGGATGTCAAGGGCAAGTTGTTGAAGTTTGGTAGTGGGGCTTCCAATCTTCATGATGGAGGCGGCACATTGGCTATCAGTTAAGTGAGCAACCCCTTTCCCAGATAAATGACTGATCATTTTCTCGTTTAAATTGATGGATCGGATTGCCAATAATTCTCTGAAGGTGGAAGATTCGCCCATTTCATTGTTTGCAAAAGATTCCTTCAGAAGTAACGATTTTTCACAACCGTCAGTGTGGATTTTATGTACATCTGCACTACCACATCGGACTTCAATGACTCCAAAACCGATATTAGAGGCATGTGAGGCAAGGACGAAATCAACAACGTGTTTCAGTTCTTGACCGTCAAAGGGGAATCCATTCAGAGAATCGAGATGTGTGTGTAGATATTCCAATTCGTCCCGAAGACCACGTACGTCCATCCATCCGTCCCACCCTGATGATACTGATGCTACGGCAAATGCTTTTTGTCCGATTCGTGTCGGTAGTTTTAAAATGGGACCTATGGCCAAGGTGCAAGCAAATAGGCTTCCGTACAACGAGGCCACGTCTCTGATTTTCGCACGTTTATGCTTCGTAATATATTCTATTTTTGATCGGATGGCTGCCAATTTGAAGTCGGGAATGTAATAGCGGTTATGACGAGTGTTGTTCACAAGTCCTAGAAAAATGTCACATTGAGTGGGTTGAATTGCTTTTGATTTTGCCTCCACAAAGCCAGAGTTCGAGAGGATCTCTCGCACAATCTCCATCTTTTTTGCACACTCTTTCTTTGAGCTAGCAGTGACTCTTAGATCGTCAATATAAATGTCCAATTTGATTCCAAGGCCATGTAAATGGCGCAAAATTGGGCGAAAGAGCTTGGTGAAGGTGTAAACAAGGTCACTTAAACCCAAAAAACACACGTTCCAAACATAAAATGATTCCTCTTGGTCATTGGATATCCAACGAATGCCAAAGAGACGACGGTAACCTGGATGTATCTTAATGTGATAATATCCAGATTTCAGATCCAAACTCGCCCACCACGCCACTGGATCAATGCCTTCGTTCATGATCTTTAAAGTAGTCAGCCTAACATGTCGATTGTTGATATGGGGATTAATTTGTCGAGATGCATCGATCACTAAACGAGGGCCTTTGTTCTCACGGTGTACGACTTGAAGAGGTAACACACACCAGGGCTTCGTTGTGACCCTTGAAATGGCTCCAGAACGCTCCAGGTCACGTAGTTGGGAAGCAATGAAAGATCGGGAGTTAGGATCACGGGCGCTCTTGTTATCCCTCAGATTGCTAATGGGTGGCCATGACATCAAAGACGGAACGTAGCCGTACAGAAGAAGGTCATGAATATGAGATGAAAGTGTGAATGTTTTCAACCAATATTCTAAATGGCACGGGAGGTGAATGTGTCCTGGCACATTCCCAGGTTCTGCATCTTTTGTTAGGGCATGATGTGTATCCAAGGGCGACAATTGGGAATATCCTGTAGAGAGATTAATGAGCGATAACTTGATATCAAGGTCTATCACATAGAGGGTTATCATCTCATCAAAATTCTATATTCTAACGGCATCCCAAGCAAACGTGGTCAGAACAACAGTTTGATTGAACAGTGTATTGTGAATCATGGAAGTCTCTTTTTAGGACACTCACGGGTCAAATGACCCGGAGTTCCACAATTATAGCACTTGGGAATGGTTAATGGGTTCTTCAGCTTCTTTGTTAGTCTGGAAGTTGTACCCGTTTGGTCCTGCCAGAAAGATGGTTTACGACCTCGACGGCCCCTCAAGCTACGTGGCCCCTGGCTACTAGCCTGGCTCCCTTTTAGAGCATGTGCGTTCGGAGGAGCCAACCCCACGGACTTCTGACGCATAAGGGCTTCTTGAAGATCATCCTTCTTCATTTCCTTAAGGACCCAATCTGTCCGGGAAGAGTAGCGGCTATCACAGGGTTTTCTCCCTTCGACTTGGGTCATGACTTTCTCTCCATGAACAGACAAAATCTCGGCCATAGCAATCTCGTGACGTGTAGAATCAATTCCGATTTGAAGAGCACTTCTTAGATGTGACAATACCTCGTTTGTACTAGTTTCACTCTCGCGGCTGGTTGGACTCCTTAACCCCCTTTCCAAGTCCAAGCGAGAGTTGGAAACCAAGAAGGAGATGGGACTGAGCATGACGCATAACGGGCATGGTTCCTTTGCAAATGTCCCGCATTTCGTTTACCCGCTCCTTGGCCAAACAACGACGATCTAAAAGAGAGCAATCTCAATTCTCATTTGTGAGTTGGGGAGCAAGGGACGGGCGTATCTCAACTTCTCACTCGGAGGAACTTTAAATGCATCTGGCAAAGAATGAGCATTCATCTCCAATTCCTGCGACAAGTTACCACCCTGGAGAGCATTCATCTCATCCCAAAGAGCATTCAACTCATCCCGGAGAGCATTCATCTCATTCTGGAAAGCAATCACCTGATCCTGGAGAGCATTCATTTCATTCTGGAGAGCATTTGTCTCACCCCGGAGAGTATTCATCTCATCCCAGAGAGCCTTCATCTCATCTCGGAGAGCCTTCATCTCATCCCGGAGAGCCTTCATCTCATCCCGGAGAGCCTTCATCTCATCCCGGAGAGCCTTCATCTCATCCTGGAGAGCATTCATCTCATTCCCTTAAGTCAAATCCGAACCACACGCGTCGCATAGTATTTTAAATCATTTCCATTCCTAAAATAAAGGTATGAAGGTATGTTATGGGTTTACCTGCGAATTTCTCACGGGATCCCGCCAACCCTCCCGCTGATGTAGGCTCCTGGCACTGTCCGATTCAATAAAGCGTTGGAGGAATAGCCCGTTCGTTTTTTCCATATTTCGGGGATTTAGAAGGCCTTGGGTTGTCAAATGAACAATCAGAAACGTCTTGATCCTCGTCCTCATCCTCTGAAGAATCCGTGGGAGGGGCATTGGATAACTGGCCTCCTTGAGTTGAAGTTCCCAACAAAGATGCCCGTTCTTGGGCTCGAGCGGCCTCGATCATCCGAGCAACTGCTAGCTCCTGTTCCTCGGAAAACAGATGAGGTTGACTTGGTCCCGCCCCCCGATCGGGGTCCGGATCCGCCCCTTGCCACCAACGAGGTCGTCTACTAGAGGGCTCAACTTGAGAGCTATCGTCAGATGGGTGGGAATGACGTGTTCGACCTTTGGGTAAAGTCCGATTCTGGGCGAGCTTTTTGGGGAGCTTCTTGATCGGAATTTTGTTCGGTTTGGCTGTGGATTTGGTCGAGTTCTTGGGTCGCCTCATGGCCAGATTCCCCGTGATGGAGGCGGCTAAGGGCGGTGGGGATTTCTGGCGGACAGAGGCGCTCGACTTTCTAGCTGAAACACGGACCATTCTGCTTTTTGAATTTGGTTTTATAAAATTTAAAGGCAGAGGTTGCCACAACCACGTCCATTCAGGACGGAATTTTCACGAATAAAAACGAGTTTCCTGTATGTCGGAAGTACCAAGAAAATCGGCCGTCCTTGCCCTGCCTGTTCGGCCTCTTGCCAGTCGGTTGGCTGGACAAACGAGACAATTCGAGTTGCGCGACTATAGCATAACGTCATTCCGATGACTTATTCAGAGATAATATGTTATTTGTCCTCAACGGATTTGATTTTGTTCTCGTACGCTGAGACAAGTCTGAAAATAGAAAAGCAGTTGATGAGAACAAGATTAACAAAGCGACGTTTTGAGGCACAAAATGTCATTTTAATTTGATCAAAACAACGAAAAAGAGTTCAGAAATCGGGGAAAAAGTGAAACCTACTGTTGTATTGAAACAATTTCCCTATGATAGTTAAGGTTGCAAAAAGTACGGCATCATGATTAAATGAGATAACTTTGTTGATGCTCGTCAAAACATTGAACTATTGGCACTGTTACCTCCTCTGCAAGTTTGAGTGTAACTAGACATGTCTTCATGTCTTAGCCCCCTGCAAAAATAAAACTATTGCACGATTGAAGAAAAGCCATCTTTTATGGATCCAACTTGTTTTACTTTTTGTCAAACCTGGAACACTGAATTGTTAAATACTCATTTTTTACCAAATCAAATTTGGTATTACTAAATTTACTACAAAAAAAGAAATCTTAACATTACAATCACAACCTAATTTACTGTTTTTCCACATCTTCCTCTCTGGCACAGGGGCTAAAATGTGCGCCAGAAAAAAACACTCACGGAGGTGCTACCCAATTTCCTTGTTGTTTTTTCCGACCTTAAGTTCATTTCTTTTCTAAATAGCCTTTTGTATTGAGCAAACTTCAAGGAAAAATAAAACCTTGATTTTGTATGTATGTATGTATGTATGTATGTATGTTTGGGCGTTTAGTGGAGTGAGAATTCAAACAAACATCACAACCAACCTGCCCCATGCATATATTTTAACTTTGTCGTCTTGTTGAAGATGTTATTGAGCTAAAATATTAGTAGTGACAAAATTGCACAGAAAAATGATTTGTTTTGAGTTTCGTGGCACAACTCACTTAGTCATAATGTTATAAATTCAATTGAATCATGGTGCAGGTGGATTGCAATGTTTGTCGAAATTTTCTCTCCACATAATGTCCAAAATCTGGGGGCCGCACAACAGTTTTGCTTGAACTTCCTTCACTTCAGATAGAAAAGTGATAAAGTTTGCAGAATGTAGTAAATGTCGTGCTTTTCGTTTTACCACTACCGATGTTTCAATTTCATAAAGTAAGTTAGTTTCCTTGAATTCACATAACAGAGCTATGTAGGCAAAATAGTGGTTTTCCAAGTCCAGATTGAAGAAAAAAGTGCAATTTTAACATTAAGATGCCCTTAATATGCTTTTTCCGCTAAAAGGATCAAATTAGGTGAAAAAACATTTTCTACGTCAAGAATTTTCAAATCAGGTCTTTAGCAATCATTGAATGCAGACAAATGCAATCCAAATTCAGGTTAAAATTTGGAGCAAGTGCCAGTTTGAGAAACAAGTTGAAGATAAAGAAGGAAAGCATTTGATTCTTTTTTCCAATTAGTTAACAATTGGCAAAAAGTTAATCTCTAGAAATGATGTCCTCCATCTGGCTACAATGTTACCACATTACCTCCCACAGGCGAACTGCTTGATGTTTGTTTCAAAAGAAATGGATCACCCAAGGTTTGCTGACATATTCTGGATTTGTTGTCATAACAAGTGGCGAAATTCCGCAATATTTTCCCATTTCAGCCCCTGACATATTTTCGCCTACTTAGACATCGAGTGAACCAAATTTTGCTGCATGGACCTTCTTCTTTGAAGAGAGCTGTGTAAAATGATTGCCAATGAAAAGCAACTTATGCTGATGAGTAGAGACAGCCAAAATATGCATTATCCGTATTGCGTCCTAAAACAGGTTTATTTGCATTTCAAACTTGTCTCATATCTTCTTTTCATACTTTGACTTTGGGCAAGGCCAAAGAAGTCTGTATTTTTTTCGACAAATTAAGTCATTGCAGGCGATGGGCTGAAAATGCAGGGTCAAATCAAGTCAAAATCGCTCTCCACAGATGCCGTTGGTTCAATTCCCGTTGTTAGAAATTCACCTTTCACAAGTTCAGGATGAAACGTGGCTGGTGCAGTTTCCTAGTGAAAGAGAGGTCCCCGGTGTCATTCTCTGTCCCAACCTTTCTTAAGAAGACTTCAATGCTAACCACATCCACACACAAACAACTTACCTGACACTGAACAATGACATTGCTCTTTGGAAAATTTAGAAATGTGATGGTTGACATGTTTTGCCGTCAAGGCTAACCCCTCGGAGAGTCAATAAAAATCAATGGACTTGTGACCAAATTGCGTTGTTGGCAATTTGCTAATTAAATTGTCAACACAAATGTAAGATGAGCTTAACTGAAGGTGCAAATATAGTCAATTAACATTGCCATGGAAATCGGGGTTCGCTTGAATAAATCAATGCATACTGGTTATCTGCCATTTGCACTTTTTGTTGCTCTCAAAACCGTTCTTACCCCTTACAGTCATTGCAAATGACATTCACATTCCCGAGGATTGGAGAAGGATTCTTGCTTATGTGCGAAACATAGGTGAAATGGGTATCACATTGTCATTTAGGAACTGGATGTCAGACGACCGACCACTTGGTTGGTTAAACAGTACAATAAACCACTTTGTAAGCTTTTCTCAGGAGACACTTCATGTACCAAGAGGTCGGTCGTCCGTCATCCAGTGTCTCGAAATATGTGTTGCCCCCTTTAATTTTGCTTCGTACTCAAGCAAAACACAGACTGTGTTATGCTTATTCAATCCTCGGGAATGGGAATGCCATTCGTAAAAAGAAAAAAAGTAAAAAAAAAAACAACAATATCTAATTCAGTGGTTAGAAACAAATTCAAAAGTCGTTCTTTTAAATTATGCAGGATTCTTTTTTCTTAAAGTAACTAAATCACAAAGAATAAGTTGGTCTCCTTCGCTTCATAGCACGAAAGACTAGCTATAAATGAACAAAAAACCGTTTATTTGGAAGCAATGAAAATGAAAGTTTAGGGTGTGTTTGTGCATTTGTGCCCTCTATAGTGAAATGTTTTGCAATGGCATTGATTTGTCACCTTTTTGGCGATTTTGATACATTTTTCCGAGGTCTAGTCATCAACTACATCACTAATATCAACATGTTAATGTTGCCGTCACATGTGCCGGCAACACGTACATGTGCCGTCAGTCCATGAGACTTAAGACGTGCTTTAATGTACGGTGTACCTCCGTCCATGTAGAAGGGACGCAAAGAAAGCCAAGAAATAGGATAGCTCAGTTTCGTAGTTTTAGAGCTGACCCTATTCCTAAACCTAATCCCACCCCACCCCCCTTCCTTAACCCATTTAGCTTCCTCCCTCCCTCTCCTCCTACCTCCCACCCTCTCTCCCAATTCCCTCCTCTTCCTTCAAATACCCAATCCACCCCTATTCCTATAAACACTCTCCTCCCTAATATTCCTTGCCCCACCCCTATTTCCAAAATACGTTCCTATTCAAATGTAGCTGCCCAACCCATTTCTCAAACCCAACCATCCCCATTAGCTCATGCTTTGCCTTCAGTAGAACGTAGCTTTGTTGATAATAGGGATTTTTTTACGGTTGGAGAGGATGGTCCAAGATCTTGTGAACTTGGTCCGTCAAAAGAGAGGCCCGTAAAGGGGCTATATTTGAACGTGCATTGTCTGATTTCTAAAAAAGACAGCACAAAAGTTAAGATCTTGGAAGAACTAGCCGTAGAGAGGGAGATTTCATTCATCTCCATAACAGAAACCTGGCTGCAGCCAGGGGTCTTAGATGAAGAACTAACCATAGTTGGTTTCAACTTAGTTCGTTGTGATAGGATACGCCCTGATAATCCCATATTCCCACATGGGGGCGTATGCCTATATGTTAGGAATGATTTGCAAATTAGTCGGGTACAAATGTCGAATGGAGAAGTAGTAGTCTTAGTTTGTCATCTTCAAGGTCTTGATTTGTCTATTGTTACAATGTATAGACCCCCTTCTTGTTCAGTAAGCTCTTTCATGTCAGCTCTCAAATTCACTGGAAATGAATTGGATAAGGCAGTTTGCTCGAAGGTTTTCTTTGTAGGGGACTTTAATTTTCCGGCTAGCGTTGTAGAGTGGGAGGTTAGTCCTGATGGGTATATTCCCATTTCGAAATCGACATCTCTGTCGTTCGAAAAGCTGGAAGAATTCGCGATCTTGCGCAATTTCTCCCAGCACGTTGGTGAAGCCACTAGAGAGAATAGCGTTCTCGACTTGGTCTTTTCCAATGACCCTGATCTGATCCAGTATGTCCATGTGACACCTAGTAATCTGTCAGATCATCATGTTCTTGAGATAGGGTCGACCATTACTCAAAAGCCGGTGTGCTCTAGAGTAAAACCGGTCAAAAAGGTCGGTCTGGCTAAGTTCAAGTTCAAAGATGAACATTGGCCGTTGATTATAGAAAGATTAGAAGAACTTGACTTGATTTCAATTCTAAAACAGGAATTGTCCATAGATGCAGCCATTGATAAGTTTGTTTCAGTTTTTAAGGAAGTTTGCTCCAGTTTAGCAATCTCTGAATGTGTTCCGAAAGGTGGGACACGGACAAAAATTCCAGAATATAGGAAGACTTTGTTCAAAAAGAGTTGCAAACTAGCAAAAAGGCTGAAGAGCACATCGAATCGAGTAATTGTGGGTAGTCTCCAAAAAAAATTGGACCTAGTTCAGGGTAAGATTAAGGCCTCCATCGAATATGACCAGCTACAAACTGAGAGCAAGGTGGTTCAGGAGGTCAGGTCGAATCCGAAGGCATTTTTCTCTTATGCGAACTCTAAGAGAAAAATGAAACACTCTGTTGGGCCTTTTGAGGTTGATGGGGCAGCCATTAGCAATGTAGAGACTATGGCTAACATGCTTGGAGATCAGTTCTCTAGTGTGTTTTCAACCCCACTGAGTTCGGAAGCAACAGCTCATTGCTCTGAAGATGAGTCTGTTGAGATTGACATGGTTAGTCAAGCTGAGCGTTTAGATGATCTTGTAGTCACAGATCAAGATGCTTTAGAGGCCATAAGGGACTTGAGGCTTTCCAGCTCTCCTGGTCCTGATGGTGTGACATCTCAGTTTCTGATGAGATGCTCACTGGTTCTCGCTCCTGTTTTCTCGTACTTGATGCGCTGCATCTTGGATCAGGGCAAGTTTCCATCTTCACTAAAGTTAGCTCATGTTGTTCCAATTTTTAAAGGGGGAGATAAGTCGCTCCCCAGTAATTACAGGCCGATTTCTCTCACTTCGAATATTGCGAAGGTGTTTGAGAAGATCATGAAGTTCAAACTTGTTGAATTTCTTGATATTCATGAAGTCCTTCCTCCTAGCCAGCATGGGTTCCGAGCACATTTTAGCACGGTTACCCAACTGATTGAACATATTGAGCGGGTTATTGAGGGACTAGAGAGTCATGAATCAGTTGATGTAGTTTATCTCGACTTTGCCAAGGCCTTTGACAAGGTAGATCATGGGCTTTTAGTTAACAGGCTCCATGAAATTGGGATCCAAGGCAGGGTTCTCAATTGGTTAAAAAGTTTCATTTCTGGTAGGAAGCAATTGGTTAAGGTTGAGGGATCCCTTAGTGACATACATGATGTCAAGTCAGGTGTTCCCCAGGGTTCGATCTTAGGGCCCCTCTTGTTTATAATATTCGTTGCCCCGCTTCAAAAGCTTAGTATCACTGCCAGTCTCTCTTCTTATGCTGACGATACAAAGTTAGTTTCTGGTAGGAATGGCCAAGATTCCAGTAGCCTTGCAAAGGACTTAAATCGAATCTACTCTTGGGTAACTGAGAGTAATATGGCCCTGAACGGAATGAAATTCCGCTCAATGACATTTGGGTCAACTCCTTTAAATACTCCACTCGTAGATAATGGAGGTAAAGATATTGAGCAGGTCTCATCTATGAAAGATCTAGGTGTAGTCCTCCAAAATAATGGAAAGTTCGATGAGCATATCCAGCTGAAGGTGGGTAAGGCTTTTCAAATGTGTGGTTGGATATATCGCACGTTTAAGTCCAGAGATAGCATCACAATGCTAACTCTGTACAAGTCGATTGTCCAGCCACATCTTGAATATGCCTCACCCATTTGGGCTCCAATGAGTTCAGCAGGTTTGCAAAAGGTCGAGCAAGTCCAAAGATGTTTCACTAGGAACATCACAGGATTGAGAGAGCTCTCATATTGGGAGAGGCTAAAAAAGTTGGGACTGTACAGTGTTCAGAGAAGGTACGAAAGGTATCTGATACTGTACGTCTTCAAAAGTATCCATGAGCTTTGTCTCAACCCAGGGTTTAGGGTCAATTCTAGTGACCGTAGAGGCTTGATGTGCGTTTTGAGAGCACCTTCAAGCCTTCGAGAATCCAGGCTAGTTCGAACAATGAAGTCTACATCTCTTCTTTCTCGGGCTCCATCATTGTTTAATTTGCTTCCCTCTGATATTCGTAGGGAATACGTAGGCCTTGTTGATTCGGTAGCATCTTTCAAGTTAGACTTGGACAAATTTTTAGATAGCATACCAGATCAACCCTACGTTCAAGGACTAGCTCGGTCTGCCAACTCAAATTCGTTGGTAGACCAAATATCATAAAAAATTGAAAGGTAATAAATAGACGAATTATAACCTTTCATTTTAATAGTACTGGGGATTACATTCCCTGTAGCGGTTAGAAAAGCGCGTGAAAAACCAAACCAAACAAAAAAAAAAAAATTATAAGACACCTAAAAACTGGAAGTGGTCCAACACCTTTGCAATACCCTATCAAGCAGGTAAGTCGTCAAATATGTATTGTTTTATATTATATATGAAGAGCACATTGATAATGTATTAAAGTGGTTACACAAACGTCTTACCCTACAAAAGGATGCCGGACAAATGTGACCAAAAGTAAGGGATTGTCGTTGAGGTAAGTCTTGATGTGGGTGCTTGGAGATAATTTGAAGTATTTAGGAATATAACGATGAAGATCATTTAAAGTGTGGATCTTATTTTTCAAATCTTGCGAGTCGGCCATGTCCTTGAAGTAATGCAGCCATGTGGAAGTTCCTACCTGATGAAACACCTCGGTAAAATATCATCCCTCTGTAGCATCAAGGCATTGTTCATCCTCTATGACTTACTTTCGCATGACGGCAATATCCAATGCCATTCTCCTTCGACACCATCAAAGTCATCTTGATTTGCTTATCACGTCGATGCAAAGCTTCACCATATTTTTGACACACCTGATGGATTCTTTTGCGTCTTTTTTCATACAACTCTTCACGGTCAATCATGAACTGAGCCAAATCAGACTGATTGAAAAACTTGGACGAGGGGGATTTTCTAGTTGTTGGATCAGAGATGTTTTCATGAAGTAATGATCGACCCAGCTATTCAAACGGAGGCGCCAATTGTGGGCGACTTAGACTCACTACAGAAATATTGAAGCTGTAGAACATCAACCAAAAAAAAACTTGCCGCGAGCAAAGCTGGAAGGATCTGTTTTATAAGATCTTGACAGATCATCATCCACAGCAATAAATCCCCTCCCAAGACCCTGAAAGTCACAAACAGATTTTTAGAGCTATGAGCGTAATCCTGATGTTCCTAAGAGCTGTGGCTCAGTCGATCGTCTTCTTGAGGCTCACATTCTGTACTAAGTGTTAGTTACACGTAGCAACAGTGCAAGAGACAGAGGGGTCTTGATTTGAAGGGCCGCTATTAAGCATATGCGATTCAGTGCCTGACATTTGAACTCCGTTTTGAAATATCGGAGAAGAATTGTCAAAGATGTAATATCAGGCAACAAAATATCGTAGCTTTTTGCCAACAGAGAAATACTATTACAAAAAATGAATGATCAAGTATCAAAGCTTTCTATCGGGTGTTGAATTCTTCTTGAAGAGTCACATTTGTAAGGATACTGTGGCAACAACAGATCAAGCAGAAGAAAAGACATCGAGTGTTGTTCAGGTGCTGTTTCGTTCAGATTGTGAAAAGGGACTAAAAAGTAAGAGAATCGAGGAAGGTAATTGACACGAAGCAAGAACTTTGTACCGCAAGATATTTGACAATGCCGTAGATTTCATATCAGCGCATGTGCTTAAGCTGCCATGGGAGCGTTGAAGAGGATTCCTTCCTCGTTGTTCTGGGCTCTTCCATTTAAGCAAATTCAGGCCGGAAGAGCATTTTGAACTACAATCAACCAAAGAAGTTCACATCAACCCAAAAGTTATGCGTCCAAAAGTGTTTGGATTCGACGGCTGAAGAGGATTTGTGTTCGAATCATACGTAAGCATCCTATATTTCGGGAAGACAAGGAAGTGACTATCATGCCAGCAATCCACGTGCAAATGAATAAATGGGAAATTTCAAGGTGATTCCTCTTCAACGGCATATTCCGTCCTCATGTAAACGGATTCCCCTGAAGACGATGGGGGAAGCAAAAAGCCACTCTGGTCAAATGACTATTGCTAGACATGGAGCACAAGAATACTGACTGATGCAACAGCTTTTCAACGTGGCCGAAATTGGCGACTTGTTTGTTTCGGAATAACTTTTGTTATGACCTTCTTATTCCGTTTAAGTACTTGGCAAGAAGGCAAGTCTGTTTAAACTCTCATGTGTCTAATACCAGAATTAGAGAGACTAATTGATTGCAAAAACACAAATTATATCTGAGTAAAGGCTAATTTTTTAAGGACCTTAATGTGCGAGTAAAATTGGTTGTGTTCCGATTCTTTACAAAAAAGCATTATTCCATATTTGTGGCACTTTGGTCCAAAAACTAACACAGTCAAGTGCAGCAAAACGCTAGATTACAAAGTGACAACTTTCGACACAAGCGCACCTAGTAGCTCTGTCTTAGCATAGAACAGAAGGATAAGAGCTAAGGAATTATAAACTCGAATCAAACCACACTTCTGCTTTCTACATTAATTCATAAACAAAGCTATTTTAAGTTTTCCATTTTGTCCTTCAAATCACTGACACCTCTCACTATCAAACCATTTTCGTTCATACACGTACAATGCATTGTCTCAGGTACAGTTACCTCACTCACAAAAGAGAGCCAACCCATACAATTTAAAGTCAACCTTTGTCCAACATCCATTGGCAAAGGTGCTTTCAAAGATCTATCCTAAACAAGAAACTGACTCTTTGTGCAGGGGAAGTTATAGGGCGGCTTTACACTACGATGGAAAACCAGGATTGAATCCGGTTTGAGGATGAAAATAGGACTAGTGCTGGGACGAGTCCAGACTCGAGTCCGGATTAGTGAAAAAAAAATATTCTTTGGAGAAAGACTCGAGTCCTCTGCTGGCCCTCCTTAAAACACTAGTCCCACTTCCATCCTCAAACCGGATTCAATCCTGATTTTCCATCGTAGTGTAAAGCCGCCCTTAATCTTATGAGATACCAAACTTGACTTCATCAAAAACATTTTGTCATTCATATACTATTACTTGCTTTCAAATGTAAACTTAAGATTGGTGACTCCAATAGTTTGAGTCATTCTATGCCACAACCACACGTTGGTTTCAGACCGTTACGAAACCTGGTGCTATAGTTCCGTAGTTCTACCCATTTCTACGTGTGGTTGACTTGGGTATGGAGGACTACTTCATCTTTGCCAAAAATTGTCTTGCCTACTGTGTTATATCCATTAAGAGAACACAAGTTTGGGAAATATGTATGTTTTGTACTCTCGATAAAAAAACCATGGCTTCCATCCTTGGCCTCTCGGCGAATGCCTATGAGTCGAGAGCAATGATTTCGAATCAGGTGTGGCGGGAAACTATTGGTAGCGGTACATTCCATCACACTTACAATTGTGCTACATGCCACCACCAAGAATACCTGGCAATAGACATAAGGCATTTTTCAACAATATTTGGAAAAAAAGACAAATCAGGCACTCCCTAAACCTTTTAATCAATGGACATTTTAGAGGCGACTTGAAGAAATAAAAGCCAGTGCAATCGACCAGGGCATCTCTTTTAATCGCCGATCCATAAGAAAGGGCCCAGGGACATTCCAGACCACCATGGGACCATCGCCCTGGAGAACCCCTTCTTGAAGATGATGTCCACCCTACTAGCTGCCCGCTTCTCCGGATTGGCCGAGGATAGGGACCTCCTTCCCCAATTCCAATTCGGTTTCCGGAGAAGTCGCTCAACCACCACGGCAGCTACTCTCCTCTATGAAATTGTGCATTCCAACATCAGCAATAAGAGGAGAGTGTACGGATGCTTTGTGGATTTCTCCAAAGCATTCGACAGGGTGGACTGAACGCGGTTATTCCTCAAACTCCAACTGTGGGGAGTTCCGCGTTCAATCTGTGTCCTACTGTCCAACATCTATGCGGGACTCAGATGCTCCATTCGTTCTGGTGAGGACCTATCCCCCTGCTACTTCACTTCCGTTGGCCTTCCGCAGGGGGATCCTCTATCGCCAATTCTTTTCAATCTTTATGTATCCGACTGCCCGAAGCCCTCACCCACCAAGGCCCCACCATCAACCATTGTATGGTACAATATCTTCAATATGCAGACGACCTGGTCTCTGGCTGATTCAGCCGTGGAATTGCAAAATGCCATCAATGCACTCCACGGTTATTGCCAAGAGAACGGCCTTCAAGTCAATAATATCAAGACGAAGGCCATGGTTTTCCATAAAGGTCGTCTGCCTCCCACCTCCTTCCATATCCACCATAGTCCGATTGAAATCGTCAATAATTTTAATTATGTCGGTTCACATTCTCCACTCAACTCTCCTTTACCAACCATCTTAAATCATCAATAGTAAAAGCCAAGGCCAGGATCGGATACATGTACAATAGACTTCCTATCAAGAATCTCCCCCTTCCAATAGTTCTTCAACTCTTCCGGACCTACATCTCTCCAATTTTTCTTTATGGCCTTCACCTTTGGCTTCCCAACTCCGCCCAATCCGCCCTCAAATCCGCCGATGCGACCTTCACCAAGTTCCTCAAACGATACCTGTGCGTGCCCCAATATGCCAATAATGCATGGACGCATTTTCTATGCGAAACCGAGCCCCTCACCATCGGGCGCGCAAGGTTAGTGTCCAACAGTGTTGGGAACCTGACCTTTCCGGAGGTGATGTCCGGACACAAGTTGTCCTTCCCGGTCAAGGACTTAAATAACACCTTATTGTCCTTGGCCCGATATCCCTTAGATCTGTTCAATCTGACCCACCCACTCTACTGGCAATAACCAAGATTTTCATCATTTACCTCTCCCCACCTGTTTATGTACCATCTGCAATTTCCTCTTCACTTTTTTCATGTGCACTGAACCAATACTAGTCAAACTCACTGTGATACCACACTCTAGTCAACTATTTTATCAGTCTTGACCATTTTATTCTTTTATTAATCGATTTTTGTATATGATATTTATACATACAGTTTTATACATTTTACAATCTGACATGACCATGAGTCGCAATAAAGTTAAAAGTTAAAGAAATAAAACCATAAAGAAATCAGAATTTTTAGCACGCCCCTCAACTTTCCATTGTTAAAAGTTTCGACTTTTCTCTTAGTTTTAGCTAAATTGTGGAAGAGAAGTCTCCATGAGAAAGGTCAGGAAACGAACGACTTCTCACTTGAAAGAACACTTTTCTAATCACTGCACCACATTTCCCCATTTATAAGGATGTATTCCAAAGGCGAGATTCGAACTAACATCCCCTGGGGAACTGCGCCGCCTTGGATACATCAGACCACTCAGCTATGAAATATCATCAACTGGAAAGCGTATATATTGGGATTTCTTTCCGAGCATACCAAGCTAAGGCTTTGAAATATCCTTTCAGAAATCATCAACTAGATTTTGCTTTTCAATGGCTTGTCTTGGATAACAGAACCGTACATACATTAAAGTCTACATTTCTGCCTTTCTTCGTCTTAATATCTTTTCCTAATGTTAAATACCAACCTTTGGTGCAACATTTACTCATTATGGACCTTAAGGAGTGCTTGAGCACGTTGAATAGGCGGAAAACAGATCAAACATGTTTTCGGTGTTTTTCGAAAAAGGAGGTCTAGTCACCACAACGGCCACAGCTCCCGTAGCCAAGCAGTTGAAGTATGACCTCACAAACATACCAAGCAAGGCGGATTTCTGGAAGCTGCCAAAAACTGGTAGACAGAAGTACCGCACAGCAATGGAGGCGCAGGGGCCTAGCCTTATGAAGCCAAATCAAGACTTCACCGTCAAATAACCCCCCCCCCCTCAATTGTTTCATCAAGGCTCTCATTAAGCTCTTCTGTTGCTCCCCAAGTTGAAGTCAGAGCTGAGAGGGAACAGACCAATACTTGTCGTGACGCAGCAACTGCGGCCACGGCCAAAGCCAATGCTCAACGAATCATGGAGGTCCAGTCTCCCTCGATGGGCTTGACTGAGACCGCTGGAATCCCAGTGCCGGAGACCAGGACAGAGCTGAGTGGAGTGGAATTCAGGGCAAAGGAGCTTGCGGAGAAGCAACAAGGTGGTGTGTCCTCCGCTATCCCGATAACTGAAATGTACACTCGTCAGAATCTGTAATATGACTGACTGGACTTCGCATCCAGCCACTTTATTTATACTATATCTGAATTACACTACACCTCCCCCAAGATAGGTATACATTTATGCGATACACAACAAACAAGAATGAGAAAGGATGGAACGAAATGATGAGGACGTATTGCACTCAGGGTACTGACAAATCGCGGAAAATGTCAGTTGTTTGGGTTTGGGCAGCTCCTTCTTCGGCAGGCAACTCCACCAATCGAGACGGCGTTGGGTGAGGGGCTCCTGGACGGGGCCTATTGTGGTGGGCGAGAGCTTCTACGCAGCCTAGATTTGCCATCTCATATAGAAACCATGAAGGCCTCGAAGTGAATGAGTTCCCATATGGCAACATGGGGAATGCTCCACCTGGCTCCCCCCCCCACATAGTGCCGAGCTGGCACGGGAGTGCCGCAGAAGCGCCGCAAGCACGCCAAAAGCCACAGAACAAACACTAACAGAAAAATGAAGGAGGCTACCCCGAAGCCCATCTTGGGCAAGTGTAGTTCCAACAGGTGTGTGCCGGAGGATTGTTCCACGATTTGTTCCCGCACCTCGGGAGCCTTTGCCATATTACTGCCCATGGTATCATTCAAACACTGTCACCGTATTAGCAAATGATACGTGTTTTTTCTGCAGTCGAGCTGAACGGCGAATGGCTGGTCCCAATATCCCCATGAAAGTAGGACTTCCACGCACAACGCCAGCACCTTTGTCAGCACCTCTCAATGGACGTAGGAATCGTCGATTTTGCCGATATACTTTGTCCGTGGCCTCGCACATCACATCGTATGAACGGCCTGATTCCAAGACGCCTGAGGTAGTGCCATGACCGTCAAACGCTTTGCTGACCGGGTGTTGTATCAGCACTTTGGTGCCCACCTTGAGAATGCTGAGATCATGAACTGATTTGTCTTTTTTATTTTTGGTTTGGTTTTTCACGTATGGCTTTTCTAACGCTACAGGGAATGTAATCCCAGTACTATTAAAATGAAAGGTTATAATTAGTCTTTTTATTACCTTTCAATTTTTATATGATATTTGGTCTACCAACGAATTTGACTTGGCAGACCGAGCTAGTCCTTGAATGTAGGGTTGATCTGGAATGCTATCTAAAAATTGGTCCAAGTCTGACTTGAAAGATGCTACCGGATCAACAAGGCCTACGTATTCCCTACGAATATCAGAGGGAAGCAAATTAAACAATGATGGAGCCCGAGAAAGAAGAGATGTGGACTTCATTGTTCGAACTAGCCTGGATTCTCGAGGGCTTGAAAGGTGACTTGCCCAACTCTAACGCTTGACAGAATAGTAAGCACTGAGGATGAGAAACGTGAGGTTGGAGTGGAGGCATGGGAGGTGTGCCCTGGAGAGGTGGATGAACTGGCCTCCCAAGATGAAAGCACTGATAGTCGTAAAGATCGTACTGCATCTAAGCAAGGGACAAATGAAGAAGGAAACAAAACAAACTCCGACAAATTCCGCCCCCTAGAAACCATGAATCACCCACAGACTAAAGGAAGGACTATGGATGATGGAATAGACAACTCGAACATGAAATGGAAAAAGCCTTCCTCCTTGACATCGCCGTGACGAAAAATTCCAATTGTGAAAAGAAGGAGCACAGCCTGAAGACCCTCCGACTCTCTCCCGTACCAGATCTGGTGCAGCCAACTAAGTGTGCGTCCATGTCGCTCGGAGTGGTATATCTCAACGCAAGAAGTGTTGTCAACAAACTTGTTGATTTACAAACTCTGCTTTACACACTCAACGTAGACACAGTGATGATCACGGAGACGTGGTTGAACTCGTGGCATTTGGATAGTGAACTAGATTTTGTGGGTTATTGCCTGATTTGCCCAAAGGATAGATCGGATACGAAACAAGACCGAGGTGGAGGCCTTGCCATCATATGTAAAGAAGGCTTTAAAAGTCATACTTTCGAAGTCAATCATCCAAGTGTCTGTGGTCTTCAGATTGATTCGCTTGATATTTATTGCATGTATTTGCCACCTTTGGCTAACGAGCATGTCCGTCAATGTCTTAACGCATTTTTATTGACACGTGTAAACGACGCACTAATAGTTGGGGATTTTAATCATCCTGGTATTTATGGTGTTAAAGTTTGTCACAAAATAAAATCAATACACTAATGAACACTAAATTCTAACTGTAAAGGACCAATACAATCAAACTAAAGAACTACACATAAAGATTCGGAACTAGAAAAGCTACACTTCAAATAAGAGATAAACTGCTAAAGCTAGACATAAACATAAATGAGCAATAAACTTATTAGGTTTTAAAGGAATTACGTCTTACCAAAGAGCCGTGAAAAATCAAACCTAATTGAGTGAATGAAGGCAATTCCCATTCATTCACCCACACACAAACACCACGAACACTACACGTGCACAACAACCAAGGAGCAACAGAGGAAGTCACACCTTGGTTCAAAATTCCTGGGAGATAAGAAGGAGAGCAAACTAAATGCGTCTGTCCTCAGCGAGCTCCAAAACAGGAATGAGTGTTTTCTCCGAAGGCGGGATTCAAACCCACGCCCTCTGGGGGAACCATGTTTTGCCCCTATTGGGTGTAATAGACCACTCAGCTACCATGGTTCCTTACATAAATTGACATTCCTTTTGTGCTGACGGGATGCACTTCTCACGGTCTCAAACTCATCCCGGTCGAACTTGTGCCCTGGGAGGCCCGGTAAAAGGGTGCGTTGTTGGCGGCCCATGAACGCTTCGGCCGGGCTGAACCCGTCCTCCCGTGGAGTGTTGCGATGCTCCAATAGGGCTGCCGGAAAGTTCTCCCCGGCATCGTTGCACTTGCTGAGCAGAAATTTCACAGCCTTGACCGCGGCCTCTGCCAGGCCCTTGGAGCGAGGGTTGTAGGGGCTGGAAAGCTCATGCAGAATATTTCGTTCAAGACAATATTCCGTGAATGTCCCTCGGAACTGAGGTCCTCCATCCGACAGGATAACCCGAGGAAACCCCCAGTCACAAAACCATTGGAGTAGCACTCCAGTGATGCTGGCAGTGAATGTCGACCTTAATTGCTGACAGAATGGGACACCTGAATAGCGATCTACCATTACAAGCCAAGTCTGACCCCTGAAGGGAAAAAGGTCCACTCCTACATGGCTCATGGGCTTTGTGGGGACTGAAAGCTCCCCAATGGTCTCAATGGGCTGGCTAGGCAGTCTTTCCTGGCACGCCCCACAACTCTGCACCAACTGAGACATGGTATTTTTCATATCAGGCCAGTAGTGCAGCTGGCGAGCGCGTTGGTATGTCTTCACCATGCCACAATGGGATGCGTGGAGGAGCCGGAGTAAGCCCGCCTGGGCCGACTGGGAGATTATGAGCCGAGTCCCCTGAAGGACGAATAAGGGGGACCCCCCCTCTTGGTGGAGGCTCACCTCCGGCCAAACACAAGCGTAGGCCCGTGAGGAGGGGTTGGTCGCTGGGTCTCCTCCTGAAAGAAAACACTGCACTAGGGCTTTATAATCTGGGTTTTAGGCAGCCGCACGGACAATAGACCTGAGAGCCGGGTCCGTCCCCAAAATACGTACATTGAGGGCTAACACGGTAGCATCCGGCTCTTCCTCGCTGGGAAATACTGGGGCTCGGGATAAGGCATCGGCAATAAGATGCTCCTTTCCCGCGGTCCAGGACAATGTAAAATTATAGTCCACCAATCGTTCCCGGAACCGCAGTAGGCGCTCGTTTAAGAGCTCTTGGAGCGCTTTGTTAAATACTCCAAGGAGTGGTTTATGGTCCGTCACTATCTCAAACTTTTGCATACCTCTCAGGTAGTAAGCCAATTTCTCCATTGCCCACACAATAGCTAAACACTCTAGTTCAATGGTCGCATAGTTTTGTTGGCACTTTGTCAAGCTGCGAGAGCCGCAGCTGATTAAACGTATGTGCCCAGCGGGCTCAAATTGAACCAGGGCAAAACCAATGCCAAACAACCGCGACGCATCTGTGAACAGTTTTTTGGGTAGCGCTGGGTCAAACGCCCTGACCACCATGTCAGATGTGAGAGCCTTCTTCAACACCTCAAATTCGGCTTGGTGACAGGGGAGCCATTGGTACGCCACGTCTTTTTTTAGGAGCCCCCCACGCGTTCGTGTTCGTGAGGGCAGGACGTACGAAAAACTGCTCCACAAGTACTTGTGATTTTTTTTAATCTTTTGGTGAACATACATTTCTGAAGTCTGGCCCTTAGAGTCTTATGGATTCTGTCTGGGATTTCCCCGAGTTCTATCACCTTCCCTAGGATATCAGCTCTTCGACTATGATTCATTCTCCACCGAAATCATATTTGCATGCCGCCATTGGATCATCCCCTGGTTTGGGATCAGTAAGTGCTGAACAAATCCCAACTACAGATAACAGCAAGCATCACTTGACCAACATGGGTCTACCAAGGCCTCTCGTTCTCGACTTTGAGTGCTCAGAATCAACCAGGCGTCCCACTCCCAAGGTAGTTGGAGACTTTGTCATCTCCGTTCTTGGTTTGAGGTCGATCGACATAGCGATGATTGGTCAAGCTGGTGGGCCTAAGAATACAGTGCGAGTGTTCACAAAACAAGAGATTGATGTAGCTGGGCAATTTGGAAACTCTCTCCAATACGAGCGCACCTTCAACGAAGTCACCTGGAAGTGCAGCATTCGAGGGTGCTCCTCGGTCTCGGCCCTAAGATTCCTCAACGTTCAGTACTATGCTTCCGATGAGGAACTTTTGGACGCGATTCGCCCATTTGCTGTTGAAAGATCTAGGATCTTGAAGGAACTGTTTGCCGGAGAGACTTTGATTGATGGGATTTGGAATGGCCATAAGAGAGTCCAAGTTGAGATCAAACCCCTCAAGTCGATCCCTGACTTCATTCAAGTGCGGAGTAGGAAGATCTTTCTTCAACACCGGGATCAAATCCGGAGATGCTTCAGGTGTAAGGAGGAAGGCCATATAGGCCGAGATTGCCGATCTCTGCTCGGAAAAGGAGCCAATATATCTGTACTACCGGAGGATGACGTTAATTTACCTGTTAGTAACTCACCGGCAAAAAGTGATGAAAAGGGCCTCACCACCCGTTCCCATGACATCTCGCTCTGCCCAAACTTGGGTTTGAATAAGTACCACTCATCTGTGAGAAACAAGTCCAAAGAGGACCATTCAAGTCTGATCAAACCAACCGGTGAAGTTTTGGAATTAGAGCCTTGGACCGTGCGTGAGATCCAAGCAAAATCACTTCTTATGCCCAAAGAAGCCCTCTCCAACAATGACCGGTTGAATGATGCAACGCGAATCAAAAAGATCAAGAAGCTAGAACTCAAGAAGCCAAACCACAATGCTACCAGGCATCAGGGGATGGCAACCAGAGGAAAATCCCCCTCAAATGTGCACAATGATCCCTCTCGGGCAGCGAGTGAAAAATCCATGGCTCACGAGGACCCCCTGCATTGTGTGAGTGACTCAGCCGATGGGATAACAACGGAGGCAAGATGAAGCACATATGGAAGGGACACATCTTTCCAATAAAATATTACCCGTATTGATTCTCTGAACTTATGTTCGGTTCTGTCATTTGCTCTCTCAATCTTATTCTACCTCACTTATGAATACTCATATTCTAAGTGTTTTTTTGATATTATCAAATATGTTTGGGTTCCTCTCTCAGACACGAGAAAAGCGCACCGGCAAAGGGGCAATGGAATTGTATCATTTTGGGATAATTCACACCTGGTACAGTTGTGTCGGACTCCAACGATAACTCGGACGAATTTAGCGGAATATCCCTCCTAGACGACTTGGGATACGTTGAAAACCTGCAAAATGGTGAGCAATGGTTGATCTCTCTGAACACCCGGTCCATTGTTGCTAACTATGACAAGATAAAACTCCTTCTTGATGAACAAACCCCCCGAGTTTTGGTGCTCCAGGAGATCTGGCAAGCTGACAAAGCGCTGCTACTTTTTAACGACTATTCTTTTGATTTTGAAATACGATCAGGGAAGAGAGGGGGCGGGGTGGGTATACTTCTTAACAAGTGTGTCCCTTATACCAGAATAAATGGTGCCTGCTTAATTTCGGAGAGTTGCGAAGTTTTTGGAATAGAGACTGCAGACCTTTGTATTTTATCCATTTATATCCCTCCAAACGCGTCAATCCAAGACGCCATAGCTCAGCTGGACAAATCCATTTCATTATGCATAGTGAAAAGAAAGACACTGTTTGTTTGTGGTGATTTCAACCCCGATTTCCAGAAAGCGACTTCAAAATCTTCAAAGATTAGTGACCTCATGCTTTCGTTCCAATTATTTCCACTAATTAACGCACCAACTCGAATCACAAGTCAATCTTCCACGCAAATTGATAACATTTATACGAATGTACCAACCAACACCAAATGCAGCGTCCTTCTTTGTGATATTAGTGACCACCTCGGAACATTTGCGTCTTTGGGAGTACTTTGCCCCTGAACATGGCTCCTCGAGTAACCAAGCGTAACAACACAAGCCACAAGAATATTGAGAAATTGCGCAAAATGTTAACGGAAACCAACTGGCACTTGCCACCCCATGATCCAGCCTTAGCATTCCACGATTTTCAAACTAAACTATCTAGTTCCTTCAACAAATGTTGCCCAATTATACATTGAAGAGGTTGAAGCGGTGTCTCCACTTATAGTAGAGCAGGATAAGATAGTTTTGGAGAAAATAGTCTGTCCTTTTTACCGTCATGAAATAGGAAAAGGCTGTCAGTTTGACCACCCTAAATGGTGTCAAAATCTTCTCAAGTTCGGCCTTGAGAAGTACAATAGGAAGAGCCTATGTTCAAATGTAGATTGTCCTTTTTTTCACCCGTACACGTGCCGTCAGTCCATGAGACTTAAGACTTGCTTTAATGTATGGTGTACGTCTGTCCACGTAGAAGGGACACAAAGAAAGGCGAAAAATAGGATAGGTCCTGATGGGTATATTTCCATTTCAAAATCGACATCTCAGCCGTTCGAAAAGCTGGAAGAATTCGCGATCTTGCGCAATTTCTCCCAGCATGTTGGTGTAGCACCAAGAGAGAATAACGTTCTTGACTTTGCTCCAGTCTAGTAATCTCTGAATGTGTTCCGAAAGGTGGTACACGGACAAAAATTCCAAAATATAGGAAAACCTTGTTCAAAAAGAGTTGCAAACTAGCCAAAAGGCTGAAGAGCACTTCAAATCCAGTGATTGTGGCTAGTCTCCGAGAAAAGTTGGAAGTAGTTCAGGGTAAGATTAAGGCCTCCATCGAATATGACCAGTTGCAAACTGAGAGGAAGGTGGTTCAGGAGGTCAGGTCGAATCCGAAGGCTTTTTACTCTTATGCGATCTCTAAGAGGAAAATGAAACAATCTGTTGGGCCTTTTGAGGTAGATGGGGAAGCCATTAGCAATGTAGTGACTATGGCTAACATGTTTGAAAATCAGTTCTCCAGTGTGTTTTCAACCCCACTGAGTTCAGAAGCACCAGCTCATTGCTCTGAAGATGAGTCTATTGAGATTGACAAGGTTAGTCAAGTTGAGCATTTAGATGATCTTGTAATCACAGATTAAGAAGCTTTAGAGGCCATCAGGGACTTGAGGCTTTGGAGCTCTCCTGGTCCTGTTGGCGAGATATCTCCTTCTCTGTTGAGATGCTCACTGGTTCTCGCTCCTGTTTTCTTGAACTTGATGCGTTGCATCTTGGATCAGGGCAAGTTTCCATCTTCACTAAAGTTAGTTCATGTTGTTCCAATTCTTAAAGGGGGAGATAAGTCGCTTACCAGTAACTATGGGCCGCTTTCTCTCACGTCGAATATTGCGAAGGTGTTTGAGAAGATCATGAAGTTCAAACTTGTTGAATTTCTTGATATTCATGAAGTCCTTCCTCCTAGCCAGCGTGGGTTCCGGGCACATCTCAACATCTGACCACCTTTATCACGCCATTTGGACGCTACAAGTTTTTGGGGGCCCCCATGGGATTTGTATTGACCGGAGATTCCTTTTCCTATTGCGGTGATGTGGCCATGGACGGATTTCATGTCAACAAAGTAGTGGATGACATGGGTCTAGGGCGGCCTTCATTGCCTTAAATAGTATCCTTGTTATTTGTAATGTTTTCATTGGGAGCATATTGAGATGACTGTCTTGTTTATTGACTAGATCGGATTTACATAGGGGTGACTATAACAGAGGTGCAAGCACAAGCATAAAATCACTCCATCTCCCTTTTCGTGGAGGGGAATGAATCCCAGCCGGGGTCACGGGCCATCCGGGGTCTGGCTGGCATTCCTCACTGGCAGGCACACCAGTGGGCGATCCACACACTAGGGCTCCGGGCATCTGGCCTCCACACACGAGGAGACACGCTCAATCCCCAAAGGGGAGAGCAACACAGTGGACAGAGGGCAGCAGCCGGCCAAACCGACTGCGCCATGTCATGTTCTCATAGGGAGCGTATTGAGATGACTGTCTCGTCTATTGACTTGATCAGGTTTATATAGGGGTGACTAGAACAGAGGTTCGAGCACAAGCATATAATCACACCAGTATGCGATATCTTGGATCGTTGTCTCAAGCATGACTTGACTTTGGACTAAGAGAAATCAAAGTTATGCACCACATCTATCAACTTTGTGGGTTATACGATCTCGAAAAATTCAATTGAGGTCAATAACCAAAAGATTTCGGCCACAGCCGACTTGTGTTCTGTCCACCAGCCAGAGGTGAAAGGTCCTGACTTATTGAATTCCCGTGGTGAACGGAAGCATGGAACTCCTGACCCAAGCACTAAGTAAAAAATACCTTGATAGCTCTCAAAGATGGAGAGCACCTAGTACAAGGGCTTAAATTTCTTAGACCTATCTTAAGGCCTCCGGTTATAACCCTAATCAGGGAATACAATCAATAGTTCGAGCTTCCTTTATCAGGGCCTCAAACAATCATCAATTGACTAAGGATACAAATCGTTAGCTACCTCTACTCCCCATTGGTCCCAGATCAATCTCGATTGTCTGGCATACCTGGGCCAATCTTCAAAGCTAACTATCCTGCAAAATGTGGTCACTATCCTAGTCTAAATGCGTCGATCAAAGACGACCTCTACTCTAGAGTCTAACTACTGATTTCTGCTACAAGAGTGATGAACTTTAGATACAGTTGCTACCTCTACTCCCTACGATGCCAGCGCAATATCGGACGTGTGGGAAATCTAGGCTACTCTTCAAGGCAAACTGTAAAGTTCCTTCTACTTCATTCATCACAAACACGAACATGACACTCTACCAATCACCTGTCTTGCTCAGCAATGAAAGAGGGGCTAATTGCTTGGCCATGGAAGAGGGAAAACATACATGGACAGAAATTGGTTTGATCCTACTTTTTGATGAGGGTGATTCTTGTCCAACGGATATTCACGGCAATGACGTCGGTTCGATGGGATTGAAGGTCCAGAATCGAATTGAGGAGTATAGCTCAGAAGTTGCACTTGTACTCAGCTCCAGAGACTTTTCAACACGTCTATGCTGGCTCACTGATGTATGCTATGCACTTACCCAGGTCCTCTTGACTCTGCACGGCTTCCTGGGTCCTGATTCCAAGCAATGACTTTCACTGTCCTTATTCAAAATGGGTCGATTCAACCTCCAGCACGTCTATCAAAATGTTCTCGTTCAAATACCAGCAAGAGCTTCAAGATGGGAGTTGCTTTTTTAGCGTCCTAACGATAGTAAGGAAAGGAGCTAAGTTCAAGTCGTCGATTTTACTTTTTCACCTTCTTGACCGCGAACCTCTGTCCTCGAGACTGTCCGCCAAGGCGTTTTATTATCAGGCGGGCACAATCAATGAACGCAATAATCAAATTAGCAAGTTGGTCGGTGACGACTGTTTCCTTGTCGCCACAAAGACCCCCCCCAGTCACTGAACAACATGAATCTATATGCCGAGCCTGACAGGAGCTCGAGAATTCCGACCTCTCTTAGTGATCGTAGATGAAGACTGTAACGCAGGATATACATCCTGGTCGGCTAAATCATCATTGTTGAGGTCATTGGCGTTGTTTTGAGGGGGAAGTGAAGAAGGATGTAAGGAATGTGCAGGCTTCAGGCGATCCAAAGTAATCGAATCCCGTCGTCCGTTGAAATCGACGATGAAATACTTTGGGTGCCGTTCTAAAACCAAGTGTGGTCCCGAGTACGGTCGCTGAAGAGATGCCTTAATTGGTCCTCGGCGAACGTAAACGAATCTAGAACTCGAAAGCGAACTTGGGACACGGCACATTGGGTTAGCATGGTGTGAGGCGGGGGAAGCACGTAACGCCGACATGGACTCCTGAAGTGTTCGAAGAAAACCGGCTGGAACTATGGACGAACGGGTTGATTCAAAAAACTCTCCGGGGAGATGGAGGGAGCCCCCGTAAACTAGGTCTGAAGGCGAACAATCTGAATCCTCTCGTCAAGCCGTTCTTATGCCCAGCAACACAATCGGTAATTCGTCCATCCACCTCGGAGAATCCAAACGTGACATTAGTCCAGCTTTCAGAGTGCGATGAAAACGCTCTACCATTCCATTTGCTTGAGGATGATAAGAAGTGGTGTGGTTGGCGGATATTCCTAGCAGAGAATTAAGGGAAGTCCAGAGCCCAGAAGTGAATTGCGTTCCCCGGTCAGAAGTCATATCTCCAGGAACACCAAAACGGGTTATCCAATGACGGATCAATGCCCGAGCGCAGGATTCGGCAGTCATTTCTGCCATTGGGATTGCCTCTGGCCATCGAGTAAAACGGTCAATAATCGTAAACAAATATCGCATTCCCTCACTAACTGGCAATGGACCGACTATATCCACGTGCAAGGAATCGAATCTGTGGGTAGGTGGGGAACGTTTTTGAAGTGGGGTTTTAACATGCCGGTGGACTTTTGAAATTTGACATGCGTGGCACGCCTTGCACCAAGCACGGACGTCCTTTTTCATGGAGTGCCACACAAATCTCTTAGATATTGCTCTCAGGGTAGGGCGTGCTCCCATGTGGGAAAGGCCATGAACTGCACCGAAAACTCGTCTTGTCCAAGTAGAAGGCAATATGGGGCGTGGACGGCCTGTTGAAACATCACACAGGATTTTGACCGAACCAAACGGAACATCCTCCAATACCATGTTGGTGATGGACGTGCGATAGGCATGGATTTCCTCAGATTCTGCTTGTTCCTCGGACAGACAATTGTAGTCCAAATCCTGACAGGTGATAGGACTTACTAGCGGTGGGCGTGACAAAGCGTCCGCTACAGGATTGTCTAGACCCGCACGATGCTTAATATTTGTGGTAAATTCCGAGATATAAGAGAGATGCCTTGCTTGTCGGGGGGAACGTTCCGTTAAATTGGTCATTGCTCCCAGGAGGGGCTTATGATCCGTAAATATCGTGAAGGATCTGCCCTCAACGTAATGGCGAAATTGTTTGATGCCAAGGTACACGGCCAACAGTTCTCGATCAAAGGCGGCGTACTTTCTTTCTGCATTAGACAATTTCTTGCTAAAGAATGCAAGAGGTTGCCAATGTCCGTCCTTAAATTGGTCAAGAGACCCACCAACCGCATAGTCTGATGCATCTGTTGAAATAGAGAGAGAGCACTTAGAGTTGGGGTGGTGAAGCATTGTGGCATTGGCAAGTGCAACCTTGGCTGCTTCGAACGCGGTTTGACAATCCTGAGACCAATCCACTTCTTGACCTTTTCCACAACAAACTTGATGAAGTGGGTGAATCTTATTTGCCAATCCAGGCAAGAAGCGGTGATAGAAATTCACCATGCCAAGGAATGTTTGTACCGCTTTCTTTGTTGTGGGGACTGGAAATTCTCTCACCGCACTCACTTTGTCCTTAGTTGGTAATATTCCGTGCGCTGAGACATGGTGCCCCAGAAAGGTCAATTCAGTAACCCCAAACAAGCATTTTGAAGGTTGCACTACCAAACCTGCATTTTGAAGGGCGCGAAAAACTTGTTTCAAGTGGTCAGCATGTTCGTCTACCGATGAGCTAGCAACCAAAATATCGTCCAAGTAAACGAAAATAAATGGTAATCCCCTCAATACACGATCCATTAAGCGTTGAAATGTTTGGGCGGCGTTTTTCAGTCCAAAAGGCATGCGTAAAAATTCAAAGAGTCCAAATGGCGTGATCACAGCCGTTTTGGGTATGTCTTCTTCAGCCATTGGTATTTGATGATATCCCCTTGCCAAATCGATCTTGGAAAAAATGCTTTTCCCAGATAGATCAATGTTGAAATCTCCTATGTGAGGGATAGGATAACGGTCGTCGGTAGTTGCAGCGTTCAACCGGCGAAAATCCCCACAAGGACGCCACGAACCATCCGACTTTTTAACCACGTGAAGAGGAGAAGCCCATGGAGATTCTGAAGGACGAGTAATCCCCAACTTTACCATCTTGTCGAACTCAGCTTTGGCAGCTACAAGTTTTTCATGCGACAAGCGTCGGGCACGTGCAAAAACGGGTGGTCCAGAAGTAGAGAGAAAATGCTTAACCCCATGCAAAGATTCTGAAGGTTCACGGAAATGTGGGACGGTTAAATCAGGAAATTCATTAATAATGTTGGCCAAATGTTGCCCTCCATTCTTAATTCCGCAAATTCCCGTAGATGGTACGCCTCTGGAGATAGTGGGGAGTACTTGAGAGTGATCGAGATCAATGAGACGACGTCCTCTCAAGTCTACAGCAAGGTTGTTTGAGACCAAAAAATCCGCTCCCAATATAGGTTGATGGACGTCAGCCAAATAAAACGATTGTGTGTATTTTCGATTGCCCAAATTTAAATTAACCGATCTTTTTCCCCATGTCCGTATTCCCGACCCATTTGCAGCGGAGAGAAGTTGAGAGTTCGAACCGTCCTGGCGATGTCGTTTAGAGGCGGGGAAAACAGATACTTCTGCACCCGTGTCAATGAGGAAATCAATCCCAGCCATCTTATCGGTTGCTTTTAATGTCGCTTTTCCACCACGGATGGCAGCTAGGCCGGCCACTTGGGTGGTTAATGGTCGGCCAAACCGTTTCCCGCTAAAGGGACAGCGTTCATATCACATGGAGTCGCAGAAGAGTGGAGACACTTCCTTGCTTTAAGTCCGTGCGTTGCATGATACCAACAACGAAGATGGCGAGATTTAGACCCTGACTGCTTCTCACGAGGTAATGTTGGGTGAGAGACTGCTTGGATAAAGGTAATTGATTGGTCACTGGCTTCCAAAACCTCGTCCGCAGCCTTTGCCAGGTCCAAGATCTCTGATGGAGGGTCATGTCCCAGGGCTTGCTGAATCGCAGGAGGGAGACGACTGAGGAAAAAGGCTTGCAGTAATTTGGAGTTTTGTTCCTTAGGATGGACCAAAGCTTGCATCTGTCTCAGCAGAGCGGTGGGCCTCTGATCCCCAAGCCCCGAGATTTCGAAAAGTTCACGGTACGATTGTCCCTCTGATTTTGAAAAGACCTCCATCAAAACGTCCTTTAATCCGGAATATTGGTTCGATGTGGGTGGGTTGTCGGTGAAGTGCGCAATCTTGCATATAACACTCCGGTCAATGGCCCCCAGAGCATGGTAGAATTTGGTAACTTCAGAGGTGATACCTTTCAGAGAGAACTGGGCCTCGACCATGGTGAACCAAGACTTGGGGTTGGTTTCCCAAAAGGTTGGCAATTTGATGCTCACGGCGTCTACGGCCTTAGCCATTCCCTCGAAATTTTGCTTGGACTCCTCGGTATCAATTCTCAAAGAAGAAAATATGTTCTTAACAACGGGGTCACCAGTTTGTCCATAAGAGTGTCGATGACGACTGTTTCCTTGTCGCCACACTTTCAATGTTCAATGGTCACTTCTCGGAGAGGTTCAAAACAGACTTCTCTCCTTGAGAACCAAATTGTGACTCTGCTCTCCTCGAGCGCAAAATTTTGACTGTCTGTTGATTCAACTTTCCTGTATAATGTTGGTTTCCGCCTCTTCACATGGAGGCTAAACGGGTTGTTCCAGGGCTCTTGGTAGACGGCGACGGTTTCTTCTGCAGAACTGTTGCACCTGAATGACATCTGACCGCAACAGGGATTTTCTTTTACCAATGTCCAGGGTTGACCTCCTTTCGTCAGGCTAGCCACATTGGCCATCAAGGGGTTTCTCGGATTGCCGACAGTGGATCATGTCTGCCTCGTCTGTAAATGTGGGCCACATCTGACCACCACTGTGTCTGAACGGCAAAGGGTTGACATTGGGCCGGAACTAGGTCCCAAAGGAACATTCAGGAAGGATTGGTCGTCATTTTCTGTCAGGGTGCCAACATTTTTTCATCATTGTTCGATCTATGAGGGTGAGATTGCTTATTTCGATTCTCTTCCCCCTCTCACAATGCTCACGGGAATATCGTTTTTGCTGACCGAGGATTTCCTGTTTCTCCTCCCTTCAAACATGTATCCGACAGTCCTCACCCTTGGTTGTAGCTGGGCTGATCAGCCCCTTGGGTACTGGGATGTATCGTGATTAGTACATAAGGGTGATGCCTCATAGTAAATAGCAAATTTTGGTGTGATTCCTCATGGGTTTCGTTGAAAAGTCCCCGGCCAAATTGGTTTTTCCTGCCTTTGTGACCTTATACATGTCCAAACTTGGTACCTACCCAATATTAGGGTCATCCACTTATTTTTGGTGAAATTTACATTCTCGGGTGGTTGTCTTTAACACGGCAGTGGTCAGTCAGTTTTTATAAAATGAACAAGGACAAGAGTGTTTCCTGATCTTTGAAGGATGGCCTACAATCTGGCAAAACCAGTTTTTTGACAAAAATGCCGTGCAAATAGTTATGCAACCATTTGTCGAACGCTAGAAAATGGAGTGGCTTCCTTACTTGTTCAAACCGTTGGTATTTGAAATTTGCAGACTTAAGAGCGCTATCAAACACAGTCTGCAGAGGTTTTTAGTCATAGCTCAAAGGGTTATATTTTCAAAGTCCGTGAACCCATAGCTACAAACGGTATTTTTAAGATTTTTCGATTGGGCAACTCCCAAGGGTCGAGTTGCAAGACATGCAGAAACCAAAATGATGCCTCAATTATTGCAAGCCGTATAACACCCAAGGACTGGCCTGGGTTGACCCGCCAATAACATAGCAGTTGTTTAGTTACTCAAGGTGAGTTTAAAACCGTAAACTAATTTTCTGACGCTCAAAGGACATCTCCTTAAGATAGGTTTAAATTCATGACGAAATCGAATGATTCCTCAAACTTTTGACACCTTATTTCTTAACCGTGTCACCTCGGAAAAAATGCTTTTCCCAGATAGATCAATGTTGAAATCTCCTATGTGAGGGATAGGATAACGGTCGTCGGTAGTTGCAGCGTTCAACGGCGAAAATCCCCACAAGGACGCCACGAACCATCCGACTTTTAACCACGTGAAGAGGAGAAGCCCATGGAGATCTGAAGGACGAGTAATCCCCAACTTTACCATCTTGTCGAACTCAGCTTTGGCAGCTACAAGTTTTTCATGCGACAAGCGTCGGGCACGTGCAAAAACGTGGTCCAGAAGTAGAGAGAAAATGCTTAACCCCATGCAAAGATTCTGAAGGTTCACGGAAATGTGGACGGTTAAATCAGGAAATTCATTAATAATGTTGGCCAAATGTTGCCCTCCATTCTTAATTCCGCAAATTCCCGTAGATGGTACGCCTCTGGAGATAGTGGGAGTACTTGAGAGTGATCGAGATCAATGAGACGACGTCCTCTCAAGTCTACAGCAAGGTTGTTTGAGACCAAAAAATCCGCTCCCAATATAGGTTGATGGACGTCAGCCAAATAAACGATTGTGTGTATTTTCGATTGCCCAAATTTAAATTAACCGATCTTTTTCCCCATGTCCGTATTCCCGACCCATTTGCAGCGGAGAGAAGTTGAGAGTTCGAACCGTCCTGGCGATGTCGTTTAGAGGCGGGAAAACAGATACTTCTGCACCCGTGTCAATGAGGAAATCAATCCCAGCCATCTTATCGGTTGCTTCTAATGTCGCTTTTCCACCACGGATGGCAGCTAGGCCGGCCACTTGGGTGGTTAATGGTCGCCAAACCGTTTCCCGCTAAAGGGACAGCGTTCAAATCACATGGAGTCGCAGAAGAGTGGAGACACTTCCTTGCTTTAAGTCCGTGCGTTGCATGATACCAACAACGAAGAGTGCGAGATTTAGACCCTGACTGCTTCTCACGAGGTAATGTTGGGTGAGAGACTGCTTGGATAAAGGTAATTGATTGGTCACTGGCTTCCAAAACCTCGTCCGCAGCCTTTGCCAGGTCCAAGATCTCTGATGGAGGGTCACGTCCCAGGGCTTGCTGAATCGCAGGAGGGAGACGACTGAGGAAAAAGGCTCGCAGCAATTTGAGTTTTGTTCCTTAGGATGGACCAAAGCTTGCATCTGTCTCAGCAGAGCGGTGGGCCTCTGATCCCCAAGCCCCGAGATTTCGAAAAGTTCACGGTACGATTGTCCCTCTGATTTTGAAAAGACCTCCATCAAAACGTCCTTTAATCCGGAATATTGGTTCGATGAGGGTGGGTTGTCGGTGAAGTGCGCAATCTTGCATATAACACTCCGGTCAATGGCCCCCAGAGCATGGTAGAATTTGGTAACTTCAGAGGTGATACCTTTCAGAGAGAACTGGGCCTCGACCATTGTGAACCAAGACTTGGGGTTGGTTCCCAAAAGGTTGGCAATTTGGTGCTCACGGCGTCTACGGCCTTGGCATTCCTCGAAATTTTGCTTGGACTCCTCGTATCCATTCTCAAAGAAGAAAATATGTTCTTAACAACGGGGTCACCAGTTTAGCGTCCTAACGATAGTAAGGAAGGGAGCTAAGTTCAAGTCGTCGATTTTACTTTTTCACTTCTTGACCGCGAACCTCTGTCCTCGAGACTGTCGCCCAAGGCGTTTTATTATCAGGCGGGCACAATCAATGAACGCAATAATCAAATTAGCAAGTTGGTCGGTGACGACTGTTTCCTTGTCGCCCACAACTCATTCGGTCTATCAAATGGACCGACTTACGTTTGGTGATGGACCTAGTCCCTGTGTTGCCATCGCCACCTGAGAAGAACGGCTAGAGATTTTGGACCAAAGGGAGCCTAGCCGTTGAATCCATTCAGGATAATTTTTATGTGGACGATTGGTTGAGTCGGTCGCTACCCTGGATGTTGCCGAAAGTCTAGCCAAGGAGGTCGATAGATACTGAAGCAAGGCAATTTCAGTTGTCAAAGTGGTTATCGAATGACGGGCGGTTTTCTTGCATGAAGCGAATGCTGATCGACGTGACGCCGTTCTTGTGTTTTTTGGATAGTGAGCTGGACACCTTAAGTCTGAACTTCACTGAGGCCGCGAAAAAACTACCAAGATGACCAAAAGAGGATTACTTCTAAACTTTCCTCTCTTTTTTCTCCTTGGGATTCCATCCCCTTTCACTGTGAAGGCCAGATCAAAATGGTGAATTGCACCTGATGGACCTGGATTGGGACCAAGACTTAGAGCAGCCCGGTGGAGGGTTCCAAAGAAAAATGAGAATGTGAAGAAACAGTTTCATGGTGGAGATCGTGGTGCTCTATGATCACCGCTGTTGGAAAGGAGACCCTTCCGAGATGCCTTTGCCCTTTCCCCCTCAAGAGTGTGAATTTCAACTGCACACGTTTTGCGACGCGAGTGAGGAGGCCATGTGTAGCGCCGTTTACTTACGAGTGAAGGAATGGGACCGTGACAAGTAAACTTAGTTATGGCCAACCAAAGTGGCACCAAATCGCCTCAATTAGTGGCTCGTCTAGAGCTCTGTGCTGCGGTGTTAGGGCTAGACTGGCGGACCACCTGAAAGACGTGTTTCGAGTTCACATTCAATCGGTTCTTTTGGACGGACTCTGCTTGCACCCGTCAGTGGCTGAGATCGACGGCGTGTTTTTACAAAAAATTATGTGGCCAACCGTGTGGGTGAGGTGCAATCGCTCTTCATACCGGGAGAGTGGAGATGGCTGCCGGGTACGGAGAATGTGGCTGATGAAGCCACAAGGAGCCTTTTGGTCGGTGATGGCCATATATCCCATGACTCCTCGCTGGAGGCATGGACCTTCTTTCTTACTGGAGCCAGAAGACAGATGGCCGGCCAATCTTGAGGTAAGCTGAATGCTGAAGAAATTAAGCCAAAATGGGAGTATTCTACTTCCCATCCAGATTTAAGTATCCTCACCCGTCGTTCACTTCGACTTCGGCACCTACAGATCTTGGAGGTGGGTCTTCTCAAGCTTGCCAGATGGCGGAGGCTTTCAAAGCTCCCCTGCGCGTGATCTTGACTGCCAAGAAACCGTCCTGGATGTGAGTGTGAGAGAAAGTTGGCTCTTGCGACAATGCCAACTCGAATCTTATTTTGAGGACATGTCTATGCTGAAGGAAAGGCGGGCAAAGACATGCGAAAAAACCAAAAACTGAAGAACATCTCCATTGGGCCCTCATCCTTATTTGGATTTAAATGGTCTGTTGCTAGCAAATGGCGAATTGGAAAGTCCCTTCTTCCTTTTGACCCTAAATATCCCATCATTCTAGACGGAAAGAGTAGATTGTCCTATCTTCTGGCCCAGCATTACCACACAAATATCACCACGCGGGCGTGGATTACGTATTGGCTCAGATGACGGGACGTTTTTGGATCACGCGAGGACGAGAAGTGCTAAAAAAGGTGGCAAATCAGTGGCTCTTTGCAAGATGAGAAGTGCGACTCCATTGACCTAGATCATGGCAGAGTTGCCTGAACGGAGGGTGTGCCCCGCACCTCCTTTTCAGTCCACGTCTGTGGACTTGTTCGGCCCATTCAATTTCGAGTATCCTGAAATAAGACCGAGAAAAGAGGTGGCATTGTTTGATTGCTTCTGCACCCGAGCCGTACACCTTGAAGTGTGCCCAAGCTTGTCAACGGCCGATTTCTCAATGTGTTTCGTTGTTTTGTCAACATGAGAGGCCAACCTCAGTACATGTATTCTGACCAAGGAACGAACTTCGTCGGTGCTGAAAAGCACTCCGGGCACGCTTAGAAGAGATCCACTCCGAGGCAAGAGGGGAGTTGGTTCAAAGGGGTTGGAGTGGCAGTTCCAAACGTCGTTGTCCCCACATCACGGAGGCCTCACGAGAGCCTCGTCAAGTCGGCTAAAAGGGCCCTCCAGGCCGTACTACACGACAAGGGACTTAGGCGAACTCTCACCGAGACAGAGTTTCGGGTCGTGATCTCTGAAGTGATGGGTTTCTTGAACGAAAGACCCTTGTCTACGTGTCCAAGATCCCAAAGATGAGAGCCTGTTAACCCCCAACAGTTTTTTACTTCAGCGACCAAACAAGGAATTACCGCCGGGTTGTTTCAACTCAGTCCTTACCGTTCCACATACAACTATGTCCAGAGTTTGGTGAACAGGATTTGGGATCAGTGGCAAAAGAACTATTTGCCAACTCTGCTGGCTCGAGCAAAATGGCATGCTCAAACGAGAAACTTGGTCGTGTGAGACGTGGTGTTGGTGGTTGATCCCAAGCCAAACGAAGTGACTGGAAGGTTGGAACAGTGACCGAGACCTACCCAGACCAGAGAGGAAACGTACGAAGTGTTTCTGTGAAAACGCGGGACGGATACACCTTCGCCCCATAACCACATTATGCCTTCTCGAAACTCATGGTCAAGATTCCCCTGAGTGAGGTCGTGATTGAGACTCCAACGACTCTCAATGGGGGGAAAATGAAGAGACGGAAAAACAAGGTTTAGTGGGTGGTCGAGCTGAGGGTTGGCCCTCATGATCAAACGAATAAAAAGTAGCTCGTGCTCGGATATGGACCCGAGACGAGCAAAAAAGACATAACCTGAAAAAAGCCCGAAACCAGTGAGTGGTGGAGATGCGACCCCAAAACATTTGAGATTCCGAAAAAACCGAAGCACGTGCTCAAGAGATCTGCGGTTTGTGCAGGAAAAATCCTTCTTTAACTTATTTTCATGTTATTATCAAACTTAATCTTCTCTTTAGAGAGAAATAAAGCAACAACGTCAATGACCAGAAGTGAGTGATTGCGACCTTTGGTTGGAAGCGGTTACGGGAAGCAGAGACGAGATTAGAACGAGGAAAACATACAGTCCACGCAAACAACGTTTGTTCCACTCTAGCAATCTCTGAATGTGTTCCACAAGGCGGGCACAGTCTAAAATTTCGAAGTATAGAAGAATTTGTTCAAAAAGAGTTGGCATACATGTTTGAAAAGCTTTACCAATTTTGAACTGGATATGCTCATCAAACTTTCCGTTATCTTGGAGGACTACACATAAATCCTTCATGGATGACGCTTGTCCCTTACCTTTATCATCTAATAGTGGAGGGTGTAATGGCGTCGACCCAAAGGTCATTGAACGGAATTTCATTCCATTCAGGCCATGTTACTCACAGCAACCAGGAATAAATTTGGTCTTGTACCTTAACAAAACAGAATCCTGACCATTCCTACCAACTACCAATTTTGTATCATCAGCATAAGAAGAGATACTGACATTACTATTACCAAGCTTCTGAAGCGGAGCAATAAAGGATGAAAAGAAGAGGACCCAAAATGGAGCCCTGAGAAACACCCACTTTCATCATGTATGTCACAAAGGGTGACATCCAAGCAACCCTAAGCAATTGCTTCCTAACATAAATGAAACTTCATAACCATTGAGAACCTTGCCTGGATTCTCAATCTCATGGATGTCAAAGGCCTTGGCAAAGTCGAGATAAAATATCAACTGCTTCATGGCTCTCTAGTCTTCAATAACCTGCTCTATATGTTCAATCAGTTGGGTAACCGTGCAAAAATGTGCTCGGAACCCATGCTGGCTAAGATGAAGGACTTTCATGACTTAAGGTTTTATTTCCGAAGGCGGATCCGAACCCACGCCTTGAGGAACCATGTCGTTCCTCTATCGGTACATTAGACCATTCAGCTACCATGGTTCCTTATCAGGAAACTCAACAAGTTGGACTTGATGATCTTCTCAAACACCTTGGCAATATTCGAAGTGAGAGAAATCGCCTGTAGTTACGGGGAGCGACTTATCTCCCCCTTTGAAAATTGGAACAACATGAGCTAACTTTAGTGAAAATGAAACTTGCCCTGATCCAAGATGCAACGCATCAAGTACGAGAAAACATGAGTAAGAGCCATTAACCATCTCATCAGAAACTGAGATGTGACACGATCAGGACCAGGAGAACTCGAAGCCTCAAGTTCCTATTGGCCACTCAAGCATCTGATCTGTAACTTTGTAGCTATGAGATCATCAAATGCTCAATGTGAGTAACATCATCAATTCATCAGACTCGTCATAAGAACAATAAGCTGTTGCTTTTTCTAAACTCAGTGGGGTAAAAACACACTAGAGAACTGATCTCATAGCATGTTAGCCATAGCCTCTACATTGCTAATATATTCTCCATCAACCTCAAAAGGCCCAACAGGGTGATTCATCTTTCTCTAGAGTGCGATCGCATAAGGGGCATTCCACGTCAAGTGGGCACACTTTTTGACAAAATCACGGCAAGTTAACTCCAATTTTGCTAATTTTTGGCACACTGATTTGTTGACATAGAAAAAACGCCACAGGACAAGTTTCAGGTGCCTAAGCCAACCAGGGTGTATTCTAGGCCATGTCCATTTTACTGTAGGCCAAACCACTTGGCTATCGGTGTTTGAACAGCCATAACTCCGGATGTAGTTATCCAATTGAGATAAATTTTTAATCAAAATGCTCCTCGGACAATGGCCTTTTGATAGAATGTTTTATAAACAAATGCATGAATTGAAATTCGGTGCGTAATGGCCTCATTTGTCCTTTGATCTTTCCAAAAGCCCAGTCCGGATTTTCTCATTTTTTTGTGTGTGGATAGTTCTTTATATGTTCTTCATATGTTGCAAAAACAAAAATGTGATCTCCATGGGTTTAGATTTGTCTTTTGTCTTTTGTGAGATTAGGTCATCTATTTTCACATCTTAGAGGTGCTATCACGCAACCTTTGCAGCGATGAAGTCTCAAAGCTGAAGGTCGAGGCATTGAAAATTCAAGAAATATACATTTATTCATCAAATTTGTACCATAATTTTATGTAAAGATATTCAGAAGAGCTTCATGATTGATTAGTCCCTTCCATTTCAGTTTGGTGTATAAAAATAATTTAATTTATTGTTACAAATGGCAAGACCGGAAAAAATAAAAACTGATAGGAAGTCCATGTGGATGAAGTCATTTCAAGGGCATTTCTCGGAGAGTCGTGGCTGGCTTTCACCCTAGAAAGTTTTTTTCTAGATCTTGAATGCTGTGTAATAAAAAATTAGATTATCTACCCACAACTACATCCGGAGTTATGGCTGTTCAAACACCGATGGCCAAGTGGGTTGGCCCAAAGTGGATATGGCGACGGGGATGAAATTTTATGTGAACCTACTTTAACCTAGGCATTGACTGTGAAATTACATGAGATTCCGAGACAAAGTGCCGTGCGGGTGTCCCACTTGACGGGGAATGCCCATAAGAGAAAAAAGCCTTCGGATTCGACCTGACCTCCTAAACCAACTTTCTCTCAGTTTGTAACTGGTCATTTTCGATGAGGCCTTAATTTAACTTCAACTTTCTTTGAAGGCCAGCCACAACTAATGGATTCAATTTGCTCTGGAGACTTTTTGCTAGTGTG
>NC_081451.1:699800-707844 GCF_007210705.1 Tigriopus californicus
GGTGACACGGTTAAGAAATAAGTGTTCAAAAGTTTGAGGAATCATTCGATTTCGTCATGAATTTTAAACCTATCTTAAGGAGATGTCCTTTGAGCGTCAGAAAATTGGTTTACGGTTTTGAACTCACCTTGAGTAACTAAACAACTGCTATGTTATTGGCGGGTCAACCCAGGCCAGTCCTTGGGTGTTATACGGCTTGCAATAATTGAGGCATCATTTTGGTTTCTGCATGTCTTGCAACTCGACCCTTGGGAGTTGCCCAATCGAAAAATCTTAAAAATACCGTTTGTAGCTATGGGTTCACGGACTTTGAAATATTAACCCTTTGAGCTATGACTAAAAACCTCTGCAGACTGTTGTTGATAGCGCTCTTAAGTCTGCAAATTTCAAATACCAACGGTTTGAACAAGTAAGGAAGCCACTCCATTTTCTAGCGTTCCGACAAATGGTTGCATAACTATTTGCACGGCATTTTTGTCAAAAAACTGGTTTTGCCAGATTGTAGGCCATCCTTCGAAGATCAGGAAACACTCTTGTCCTTGTTCATTTTATAAAAACTGACTGACCACTGCCGTGTTAAAGACAACCACCCGAGAATGTAAATTTCACCAAAAATAAGTGGATGACCCTAATATTGGGTAGGTACCAAGTTTGGACATGTATAAGGTCACAAAGGCAGGAAAAACCAATTTGGCCGGGGACTTTTCAACGAAACCCATGAGGAATCACACCAAAATTTGCTATTTACTATGAGGCATCACCCTTATGTACTAATCACGATACATCCCAGTACCCAAGGGGCTGATCAGCCCAGCTACAACCAAGGGTGAGGACTGTCGGATACATGTTTGAAGGGAGGAGAAACAGGAAATCCTCGGTCAGCAAAAACGATATTCCCGTGAGCATTGTGAGAGGGGGAAGAGAATCGAAATAAGCAATCTCACCCTCATAGATCGAACAATGATGAAAAAATGTTGGCACCCTGACAGAAAATGACGACCAATCCTTCCTGAATGTTCCTTTGGGAACTAGTTCCGCCCAATGTCAACCCTTTGCCGTTCAGACACAGTGGTGGTCAGATGTGGCCCACATTTACAGACGAGGCAGACATGATCCACTGTCGGCAATCCGAGAAACCCCTTGATGGCCAATGTGGCTAGCCTGACGAAAGGAGGTCAACCCTGGACATTGGTATGCGAAAATCCCTGTTGCGGTCAGATGTCATTCAGGTGCAACAGTTCTGCAGAAGAAACCGTCGCCGTCTACCAAGAGCCCTGGAACAACCCGTTTAGCCTCCATGTGAAGAGGCGGAAACCAACATTATACAGGAAAGTTGAATCAACAGACAGTCAAAATTTTGCGCTCGAGGAGAGCAGAGTCACAATTTGGTTCTCAAGGAGAGAAGTCTGTTTTGAACCTCTCCGAGAAGTGACCATTGAACATTGAAAGTGTGGCGACAAGGAAACAGTCGTCACCGACCAACTTGCTAATTTGATTATTGCGTTCATTGATTGTGCCCGCCTGATAATTAAACGCCTTGGCGGACAGTCTCGAGGACAGAGGTTCGCGGTCAAGAAGGTGAAAAAGTAAAATCGACGACTTGAACTTAGCTCCCTTTCCTTACTATCGTTAGGACGCTAAACTGGTGACCCCGTTGTTAAGAACATATTTTCTTCTTTGAGAATGGATACCGAGGAGTCCAAGCAAAATTTCGAGGGAATGGCTAAGGCCGTAGACGCCGTGAGCATCAAATTGCCAACCTTTTGGGAAACCAACCCCAAGTCTTGGTTCACCATGGTCGAGGCCCAGTTCTCTCTGAAAGGTATCACCTCTGAAGTTACCAAATTCTACCATGCTCTGGGGGCCATTGACCGGAGTGTTATATGCAAGATTGCGCACTTCACCGACAACCCCACCCTCATCGAACCAATATTCCGGATTAAAGGACGTTTTGATGGAGGTCTTTTCAAAATCAGAGGGACAATCGTACCGTGAACTTTTCGAAATCTCGGGGCTTGGGGATCAGAGGCCCACCGCTCTGCTGAGACAGATGCAAGCTTTGGTCCATCCTAAGGAACTAAACTCCAAATTACTGCGAGCCTTTTTCCTCAGTCGTCTCCCTCCTGCGATTCAGCAAGCCCTGGGACGTGACCCTCCATCAGAGAATCTTGGACCTGGCAAAGGCTGCGGACGAGGGTTTTGGAAGCCAGTGACCAATCAATTACCTTTATCCAAGCAGTCTCTCACCCAACATTACCTCGTGAGAAGCAGTCAGGGTCTAAATCTCGCCATCTTCGTTGTTGGTATCATGCAACGCACGGACTTAAAGCAAGGAAGTGTCTCCACTCTTCTGCGACTCCATGTGATTTGAACGCTGTCCCTTTAGCGGGAAACGGTTTGGCCAACCATTAACCACCCAGTGGCCGGCCTAGCTGCCATCCGTGGTGGAAAAGCGACATTAGAAGCAACCGATAAGATGGCTGGGATTGATTTCCTCATTGACACGGGTGCAGAAGTATCTGTTTTCCCCGCCTCTAAACGACATCGCCAGGACGGTTCGAACTCTCAACTTCTCTCCGCTGCAAATGGGTCGGGAATACGGACATGGGGAAAAAGATCGGTTAATTTAAATTTGGGCAATCGAAAATACACACAATCGTTTTATTTGGCTGACGTCCATCAACCTATATTGGGAGCGGATTTTTTGGTCTCAAACAACCTTGTTTTTAAGATGTTTCAATGGCCCAGACAGTTTGATCTTATCCTCCCAAATCGAAATCTGCAATTATTTGTCAGTGACACTCTCAGTTTTCCCCATGAGAGCCGTTTTCCTCTACGCCGATACTGCACGAAAATATTACTACAGTGAGGAATCACTACCAACGAGGAAAAGTGTTCCACGTCCGCAGGTTTTGTTCTAAGAATATAGAATTTGGGGACAGCTTTTTGAACATTAACGCCGACGTTTATCACTCTTGATAATTGAGTTTTAGCAATTTCAATTTTTGAGAGCACTCGCCAAGTCGGTAGTTAGAGAGTGATTTCATCCTTAAACTATATTAGGTACAGACATAAGATGGACCATTTTGACTAGGCCTATATTGACCTATTCCAAAATGTCAGAATAAAGTTGATACCTTATATAGTTTAAGTTTGAGAGCACTTGTTAGGTCGGGAGTTTGAAAAATGAGAATTTGCCTTTTGTACAAGTACGAGATGACACAGAAGTTTATTCCGGTTGGATTTTTGATCATATTTACCATCATAATAGATCTTCGAAGAATATCTTTTTTAAGTCAGTGAGAAGCCTACCTTCTCAAGTCCCGGTTATAGTTTTTAGAATGTTCCCTTGCAAGTTTCATAACTGTTCTGCCTTCAAGCATGCAATGTCTTTTGGCGGTTTACTTACGGTGCTCATTCGTAGACGAACCCAAGGCATTGAAAAAATACTACCGTACATCAATTTTAACAAACACTTTCAAATATGTTTTGTTAGGGGAGCTCCCAGGCCATTCACCTCTTTCATTAAAAAACGACATCAAGTCATTAAAAGTCAGCCAAGTCACTCTACGAGGAAGAGGCTCAATTTTTTACATAAATTAAGAGTTGACAAGGGACGCAAATGCAGCTCCATGGAAATGAAATAAAAAAAACATTTCTTAACGAACGATTTTAGCACTCAGAATGAGAGATGCTTCTGGATAGCAATAGTTTAAACACAACCACTCAAGTTTTCAAATTCAGATTGGATTAATCAATATGATTATCAAACAAACAACATTGCAAATGTCAATCAGATCGAATTGATGTGCCAGAATCTTCGAGCACTACAGTATGGAACAGAAAAATCACTACTTTTACACTTAACCATATCAATGTTTTCAAAAAATCGCAGGCAATCTCTTGAATTACCTACTTGCGCTAGACATAAGATACTAATCACCTATTTAAGAATGGTCTAAAATAGCCAAATCTAAAACAAGCAAAACTGCATCTTAAGCTTAAATAGTTGAGGAATGAGAGCACTCTTTTTTTTTTTTTTTGGTGCGAATTTCCTTACCGCTACCGGGATTGGAACCCCAGCAGTTCAAGACGAGAAGATTATTTATTATACTTGACTTTTATTTTATATATATTATTGATCGACCAACGAATTGGAGTTGTCTGATCTGGCTAATCCTTGAATATAAGGTTGATCCGGAATTTTAGTCAAAAATTGTCCAAGCCTGACTTAAATCTTGCTGCTGGATCAACCCCTACATAAACCCTACGAATATTTGAGGGCAGCAAATTGAACAATGAAGGAGCCCGAGAAAAAGAAGAGAGTTGGACTTCATTGTTTTAACTAGCCTGGATTCTCGAGGGCTTGAAGGTGCTCTCAAAACGCACATTAAGCCTCTACGGTCACTAGAATTGACCTTAAACCTGGGTTGGGACAAGAGACATCAAGTCAGGATACTTTTGAAGACGTACAGTATCAGATACCTTTCGTACCTTCTCTGAACACTGTACAGTCCCAACTTTCTTTAGCCTCTCCCAATATGAGAGCTCTCTCAATCCTGTGATGTTCCTAGTGAAACTTCTTTGACTTGCTCGACCTTTTCCAAACCGCTGAACTCATTAGAGCCCAAATGGAGAGGCATATTCAAGATGCTGCTGAACAATCGACTTGTACAGAGTTAGCATCATGACACTATCTTTGGACTTAAACGTGCGATATATCCAACCACATGTTTGAAAAGCATTACCAACTTTGAACTGGATATGCTCATAAACTTTCCGTAATCTTGGAGGACTACACCATAAATCCTTCATGGTAGACACTGCTCAATGTCCTTACCTTCATCATCTAATAGTGAGTGGTCAATGGCGTCGACCCAAAGGTCATATGAACGGAATTTCATTCCATTCAAGGCCATGTTACTCACAGCAACCAGGAATAAATTTGGTCTAGGACCTTTGCCAGAACAACCAGAATCCTGACCATTCCTACCACTACCAATTTTGTATCATCAGCATAAGAAAGATACTGACATTACTACTACCAAGCTTCTGAAGCGGAGCAATGAAGATGATGAAAAAGAGAGGACCCAAATGGAGCCCTGAGTGACAACCCGACTTGACATCATGTATGTCACTAAGGGACCCTCAACCTGAATACTATTGTTGCCTACCACAAATGAAACTTCTTTAGCCAATTGAGAACCTTGCCTTGGATCCCAATCTCATGGAGCCTGCTAACTAAAAGGCCATGATCTACCTTGGCAAAGGCCTTGGCAAAGTCAGATAAACAACATCGGCTGATTCATGGCTTTCCAGCTCTCAATAACTTGCTCTATATGCTCAATCATTGGGTAACCGTGCTAAATAAGTTGCTCGGAACCCATGCTGGCTAGGGGAAGGACTTCATGGATATCAAGAAATTCAACAACGTTTAACTATCATACACACTAGCAAAAAGTCTCCAGAGCAAATTGAATCCATTAGTTGTGGCTGGCCTTCAAAGAAAGTTGAAGTTAAATTAAGGCCTCATCGAAAATGACCAGTTACAAACTGAGAGAAAGTTGGTTTAGGAGGTCAGGTCGAATCCGAAGGCTTTTTTCTCTTATGGGGCATTCCCCGTCAAGTGGGTACACCCGCACGGCACTTTGTCTCGGAATCTCATGTAATTTCACAGTCAATGCCTAGGTTAAAGTAGGTTCACATAAAATTTCATCCCCGTCGCCATATCCACTTTGGGCCAACCCACTTGGCCATCGGTGTTTGAACAGCCATAACTCCGGATGTAGTTGTGGGTAGATAATCTAATTTATTATTACACAGCATTCAAGATCTAGAAAAAAACTTTCTAGGGTGAAAGCCAGCCACGACTCTCCGAGAAATGCCCTTGAAATGACTTCATCCACATGGACTTCCTATCAGTTTTTATTTTTTCCGGTCTTGCCATTTGTAACAATAAATTAAATTATTTTTATACACCAAAACTGAAATGGAAGGGACTAATCAATCATGAAGCTCTTCTGAATATCTTTACATAAAATTATGGTACAAATTTGATGAATAAATGTATATTTCTTGAATTTTCAATGCCTCGACCTTCAGCTTTGAGACTTCATCGCTGCAAAAGGTTGCGTGATAGCACCTCTAAGATGTGAAAATAGATGACCTAATCTCACAAAAGACAAAAGACAAATCTAAACCCATGGAGATCACATTTTTGTTTTTGCAACATATGAAGAACATATAAAGAACTATCCACACACAAAAAAATGAGAAAATCCGGACTGGGCTTTTGGAAAGATCAAAGGACAAATGAGGCCATTACGCACCGAATTTCAATTCATGCATTTGTTTAAAACAATTCTATCAAAAGGCCATTGTCCGAGGAGCATTTTGATTAAAAATTTATCTCAATTGGATAACTACATCCGGAGTTATGGCTGTTCAAACACCGATAGCCAAGTGGTTTGGCCTACAGTAAAATGGACATGGCCCTAGAATACACCCTGGTTGGCTTAGGCACCTGAAACTTGTCCTGTGGCGTTTTTCTATGTCAACAAATCAGTGTGCCAAAAATTAGCAAAATTGGAGTTAACTTGCCGTGATTTTGTCAAAAAGTGTGCCCACTTGACGTGGAATGCCCCTTATGCGATCGCACTCTAAGAGAAAGATGAATCACCCTGTTGGGCCTTTTGAGGTTGATGGAGAATATATTAGCAATGTAGAGGCTATGGCTAACATGCTATGAGATCAGTTCTCTAGTGTGTTTTTAACCCCACTGAGTTTAGAAAAAGCAACAGCTTATTGTTCTTATGACGAGTCTGATGAAATTGATGATGTTACTCACATTGAGCAATTTGATGATCTCATAGCTACAAAGTTACAGATCAAGATGCTTGAGTGGCCAATAGGAACTTGAGGCTTTCGAGTTCTCCTGGTCCTGATCGTGTCACATCTCAGTTTCTGATGAGATGGTTAATGGCTCTTACTCATGTTTTCTCGTACTTGATGCGTTGCATCTTGGATCAGGGCAAGTTTCCATTTTCACTAAAGTTAGCTCATGTTGTTCCAATTTTCAAAGGGGGAGATAAGTCGCTCCCCAGTAACTACAGGCCGATTTCTCTCACTTCGAATATTGCCAAGGTGTTTGAGAAGATCATCAAGTCCAAACTTGTTGAGTTTCCTGATAAGGAACCATGGTAGCTGAATGGTCTAATGTACCCGATAGAGGAACGACATGGTTCCCTCAAGGGCGTGGGTTCGGATCCCGCCTTCGGAAATAAAACCTTAAGTCATGAAAGTCCTTCATCTTAGCCAGCATGGGTTCCGAGCACATTTTTGCACGGTTACCCAACTGATTGAACATATAGAGCAGGTTATTGAAGGACTAGAGAGCCATGAAGCAGTTGATATTGTTTATCTCGACTTTGCCAAGGCCTTTGACATCCATGAGATTGAGATCCAAGGCAAGGTTCTCAATTGGTTATGAAGTTTCATTTATGTTAGGAAGCAATTGCTTAGGGTTGCTTAGTGTCACCCTTTGTGACATACATGATATAAAGTCGGGTGTTTCTCAGGGCTCCATTTTGGGTCCTCTTCTTTTCATCCTTTATTGCTCCGCTTCAGAGGCTTGGTAGTAGTTATGACAGTATCTCTTCCTATGCTGATGAAACAAAATTGGTAGTTGGTAGGAATGGTCAGAATTCTGGTTTTCTGTTAGAGGTACAAGACCAAATCTACTCTTGGGTTGCTGCTAGTAACATGGCACTAAATGGAATGAAATTCCGCTCAATGACCTATGGGTCGACGTCATTACACCCTCCAATATTAGATGATAAAGGTAAGGGCACTCAACAAGCGTCATGCATGAATGATTTATGTGTAGTCCTCCAAGATAATGGAAAGTTCAATGAGCATATCCAGTTGAAAATTGGTAAAGCTTTTCAAACATGTATGCGGTTGGGTAAATTGCACGTTTCTGTCCAGATATGGTACACGTTGCTAACTCTGTACAAGTCGATTGTCCAGCCTCAGCTTGAATATG